>NW_009928982.1:18234-69891 GCF_000696875.1 Nestor notabilis
GCTGAGAGGGTGGAGAAGCAACTGAGACAGTGGAGATTGAAACAAGAGTTATAAAATATAAGACAGTGCATGGGATTTGAAAAGCTTACAGGATTCAGTACACAGAGGCCTCTATATTTTTGGATGATAGCAAATACAAGAGTGTGCCAGAAAATTTTAGATGTGAGAAGGAGAGGAGGAGTTGGCTGCACCACTTTTGAGGTCTCAGATTGAAAGATTAAAGCTCTAAAGCTATTTAAAAAAAATAAAATTCTACCAAAACCAGAAGAAAAGGTGTTATCCAAGAACTAGATGTTCATTAGTATAGGAATAACCTCTACATTATACTAAAGGAGAGTATTGTTGTGTTGCACATCTTTCCTTCCTTGCCTTATTTTTATCCATCTGTTTTTATTCTTCCCAACATGATCCTAGGACACACCAACGTGGCTACACATGTACCACAGCTGAGACCCAAAGTCTAAGTTTTGTGTGCCTCTCAGACCAGAGATGTGGTGAACCTTCCAAGTCTGGCCATGGGGTGAAGCTTGAGACCCAACCAAGTTAACAGTGCAGTCACAGCCTTTGCTTTTAGGGGGTTATCCCAGCTGCACTGGTCTCTGTGCAGCAACTTACTGTAGGCATTTTTTCTAGCAAAGGTAGAGATTAGTGATGAAAGCTAATGGTGATGCAAGCTTTGCTCTTAGGCTGGATAGCAAAGAAGAGAAAGAGACATACGTATGATGCAGCAAGCCATGCTTCCTGCCCTCATCTGACTTCAGCACACACAACTTGGGACAAACTTTTTTAATGTGCAATCCTGAAATTCAGCTTCTAAATCAAAAGTGGCTTCATGCAAAAAAAAATCATTCAGTACTTGCAAGTACCCCTGAAGTCCATGGGATTTATGCATGCATAGCATTTCTGTGCATTGGATTGCTTTAATTTTAATGCTCAATTAAAGATTCTGGACTCTACCTTTATGCACTTAGGTATGTAAAATATGGACCTGCAGATTTTTATATCGACTTTATGAGCAGATGTCCCTGAATCACTTGTTGGATATCAACTATATTTATTTTACGCTGTCCCCACCTTTTCGGTCTGTATGATCATTGTCTAACAGGATCATCAAAGTTTATCAGGGATGCAGCCAATTGGAGTCAGCTGAAGCATTGTAAAACAGAGGAGAGACTATTTAATGTAATCAGGCGGTGTGTTCCTGCAGGCAAGATCATCAGTAAACAAATTAAGTGTTGACCTTTAAATCATAATCTTTAGGTTAGACGCTTGCTCACCCAGCTTCTCTTGTGAAACCTATGTTTTGCTATCTTTGAATGCAGTTCCCTGTCTCTGAGGAGGTCTAAGCTCAGAAATTGATATCTTGAGTGACTACAAGAGGCTGGACAGCCTGGCATTATCCTATTACACTGAATAAATGGTTGCTCTCAGACTTTCCCTCATGGACATGATACTTCCAGACATGCCAGTTTGTCACTAACTTTCTTTTTCTGGCTCTACTGGAGATGATTTTTACTTGTAGGGGGGAGGGGGGAGTAGTGAGACCTTCTTCATTTGCACAATACTTCTTGTGTATGTCCATTTTCAGTGTTTTGTTGAAAATCCTGCCTTCACAAGGTTATGTTATGAGTTGGCCCATTAATAGTCTTCTTGGAAATTTTTACTAGGCTTCTGACAGGGAGAACAAAAAGAACATTAATGCAAGCTCAGAGAGGGTAAACATCCATGAAAACTGGTGTGACATGCCATGTACTTGAAAGCATCTCACCCTGAATAAACAAATATTTTAGGTAAAGATGAACAGTTTGTTGGGTGCGCCATTACTTTGAAAGGACCATGTGAGACTTCATACCTAAACCTGTCAGTCTTATTGAGTTAGACTCAAAACACTCCACAGCATGACATGAGCAGTTCCTGATCAGGGCAATCAGAGTTGCAGTTGGGTTTGTGATTAGCTCTAGGGAGTAGTTACTCTGATTTATATGGCATTTGCTGGTTCCTCGCTGGTTCAGTGTTCAAAGAACATGACTGTAGTGATATGTCCCTCCCTATTGTTCTGTTTCTTGGCTCCTGACCATGTCGTTAGCCATTCCTGTGGTATCCCCTTTTCTTTTGGCATTTACAATATCTAAAATTCATGCAAAAAAATGTACTTCTACTATAACTAGGAAGAATGAGATTCTGTGGATCTTGGTTTTACGTGTAGTACTCAAGACAAATGTCAGGTTTGCATTTTTCCTTTTGCTATTCTACGCAGACAAAAGTATTCAAATAATACCAAAACCAGAAGCTGAAACGTATCTGACAGTATTTTCAGAAGAGTTCAGCACTGAAAAATTCCCATTTAAGCAGCTAAATTACTTGTTGGGTTTTCCAGTCCCTCAGCTCGTGTTCAGTTACTCTGGTACTTTGGAGAGCTGGTTGTATAGTAACATCCTCCGTAATTACTCACACTGTTTTATCATGTAGGTAACCTGCACAGAGACTCAATATGCTGGAAGGAAATAGTCAAATTTCAAAAAGTGTTCAGAACCCAAATGTTGCCTGAGAGAGTAATAGAAGGGTTAAAACCAACAGAATATTTTGGTTTATGTTTTAGTTGTCTGAGCAGGAGCAGTATACATTTTAAAGTGTAGCTTATATTGTTTACAGCAGAAGCTTTAGAAAATCTGACCTACTCTGTGATAAACCTGAGCTTGATTACAATCTCCTATGCCAGCGGAGAAGGCTTTTGGAAATAATGGAATTTGTCTTGCATTACTGCTCTGCCTGGAGCATTATGCTACAAAAAAGCAACTCTGAGACCAAGGCAATGGGTGATATTTTTGTGGCTTCAGTTACCACTCCCCAAGTTGTTGGTCACAATTTTGCACAGCGAACTCTGCACACGTGCCCACTGGCAAGCATGCCTAATACATTCCTGTACTCAGAATCTTAAAAGGCTTTGTGCCTTCCAAGGAAAAGAAAAGAAAGATAAAAAAAACCCAACCACTCCTGGAATTTCAGCTGAAAGTGTGTAGCTGTGTGATAATATTTTGCACATTTCCTGTTTAATTTGTTCAATGTGTCGAGCTTCCATGCACATTAACTATACAATCAAACATTGAGGTTAAGGAGATTGCTGTGCTTTGCCAAATTTGCCAAAGTCCAGAGAGAAGTTACATCCAGTCACACATTATCAGTGAGTCTTTTGCAGAGAGACTATAGAAATGAGTGTTTCTTATCTGCAGTGATATTATGCAGGCCAGCAGATGTAAGTTTCTGAAAAAAATTGCTAACAAAATGACAGGTATTCGGTCCATCTTAACAAGTAGACATCTAACACCTTGCATGCTTTTGCCTGTTAAACCCTCCCAACAGTGCAGGGCTTTTGCTGCCACAAGTGCTCCGTTGCCTTGTGAGGGCTGGTCACAGTGTGACAGCCTTCTCTTGCTGTTACTGCTGCTGTTGCTTTCTCAGAAAGTCTGTCAAACCAGGGGAGGTCTGTGGGTCACAGAGAGAGGTCCTGACCGGGGAGCGTGAAAAGACTGGGGTTACACATGGGTGCCTTTCTGTGTGTCTAATTCACTCTTAAAATGTGAGGTCTTCCCAGAATACAGATGAAGTGGTTCACACCATACCTTTCATTCAAGCAGTGCCACATTTAGGGTGCTTCCATGCTTAGTTTCTGCTGTTTCTCCTCAGAATTTGTCTGTTTTCTTTGCTACCTGGCCCTTGACATTCTGTGATGGATAGTACACATAAAGGCTTTGCAGCCACCATACCAGAGCTGTTTCCAACAGCACTACTCAAAACATGACCTGCAGGAAATGCTGAGAGGCTCCCTTTCATCTTCACAATGCACTTTGACAGAGTCATACTGTCCCAGACAGCACCTCAGCCTCCACCCATGCTTGGAGATGCAGAAAGTGTTTTTCTTGCTGCTTCTCGCCCATTCCTGCCTGCAGCAGCAAGCCTCACACAGAGCAGTGGGCAAAAGCCTCGCCAGTGCAGCAAGAAGCGGAGCTACATGATGGGCACAGAAAGGAGCAGTGGAAAGGAGCCAAGCTGGCAGGAGATGCTGTGGGGGTCAAGGGAGAACGGGTAAAGAGGTGAGGGGATGGAGGTGTAGGAGGAGCAATGTCCAATGATCATTAGAAGCATGATTTTTTGCCTCATTTAAAAGCATTTTTACCCCCTTTGAAACCATTTTACCCCTCAGACAAGGTCCTGTCTTAGTAGCACTGGGGAAATTGGCACAGACTGTGATGAAAGTCAACTACCTCTTGCAACAATGAAAGCTATGGCTGGTCTCAATCCAAGCACACAATGCTGTGGCTTTATCAGCACGAGCTTTCTCATATGCCTGGCAGGACTGATTAACTTTTGCAAAACTGCAGCTGAAAGGAAACAAACGTAGTGTAAATGAAAAGGATTTTTAAAAAAAAGAAAAGAAAAGAAGCAACAATCTCTTTTCTGTCATGTCTGTGAACAGCTTTTACTGCTTTCCCTGGAGAGCCCGCATGCTTGGACAGCGAGTTACTGTGAATTAGTGAGGGTCACTGCCATTGATTAAATCCTCTTTTATGTTTCCTGGTAACTCCTGAATTATGGCAAGAGTTGAGCATATTAATTTAACACTTTTTTTTTCCATGACAGTTCTGATGGAGGCAAAAAATCTGCAAGTCATTTTGAGGAGATAATATAAAATTAAAATAAAATTCAGGAACAAAATGGCATCTCTCTTTTATTCCCAGTTTCACAGTGCTGTGTTGACAGCAAAACCAATGAAGGGTTGAAGTATTAAGCATAAAAAATTTTGATCCTTGCAATTGTGGTTATTCTCTTAACTTACGCAAGATATGGACTAGGACTTTAATAAGTGAAATATGGTAAAATAAGTAATACTGACTTTTTACTTCATGCTTCTACAGCTCCATTTCTTATAGAGTGACCAAAAACTATAACCTTAACTCTTTCATGACAGAATGGAACAATAAGCACAAACTTCAATAGTAAAGCTGTTAATTAATGCTAATTATTTAGTTGGAAAATTTAAAGATTGTGTTTTTCAAAAATTCTTTTGCTCTTTTCAACAAATGCCTGAGTATTTATATGTGTGCTTATGTACATGTATGTATATAAACAAATACACACACTCGTAAAAGTATATATATTTAAACATATTGGTTTCAGAATGTTGTGTGGGCATTTGTTTTTCAGAAAGCAAAAATTGTTTTAGCAGCATTTTGGGAACACACCGGAATTTCCAAAATTACCCTGTGGGGAGGGGTGGAAAATGGAAACCAACACATGAGAAGATGTTTTGGGGGAGATTTCTTTCTGTTCATGAAATCCTGGACCTTACCTGATCTGTCCTAGTGCCACTCTCACACATGTGCCTACCCTATGTGTAGAAGCTCCAGGGACACCCTCTCCAGGGAAGGTTTCCCTGTCAGACATTTTGCTGATGTCTAGCCTTAGACTTCCTGCCAGGAGTTGTTTCCCACAACAGCAGAGATGCATGGAAAAAGTTGCCACCTTCCTCTCAATCAGAAGGCTTTTAATTATGGAAGGCAGCTCTTTCAGGCTTGGTAGGAGCCACCCTATTTGGTCCTTCACTGCAGACACCGTTTTCCCAACCACCATTGTTTATGCTGCTGTGCTCCATGATCAGTTTCCAGGGGAGTCAGGCTTTTCCTGATTTCCTGGGGCTTTTCTGGGATCAAGAAGGTTGCTTCACCTGTGGGACTCGCCATGGTGCTGTCTGCAACAGGCAACTCCTTATCAGCATGTGTGTATACCATTCTTTATATGTGCCTCTCAGAATTATGGCCATGGTGGTGCTGCTTGGTTTTTGTCTCACTGGAATAATAATTAAGGGCAATTGATGTCAGCAAGTCTCCATAAATGCACAAGAAACAGATATCAAAATGTAATCAAGTGTTTTTCAGTTTTTTAACACCTTTTCTTGTACAGGACCGTATTGGAGACCTGTTGGTGTCCCGACAAACACTCCTAATCTGCACATTACAGATAATCACTGGACCATGCTGACCATTTGTTTTCTTGGGCAATATTACAGCTATTCAGGAAAAAAAACACACTGCAGCTCAAGGTGCTGCATGGAGGTATGAATCAACAGCAGGGTGCAGCTGAGCCAGGATGGACTCACAAGCTATCACCCATCAGCTGAACAGCTGTAGCTCCCTTTACTAGCCCTCCCCAGTTGTGTGGCAAAGGTGTTATCTTAAGCCCCAGGGGAAGTACAGTTAAGCTAGGTGTTTTCCTTAAAACAGGAGTATGATAGATCCTGGTTTACAGCTAGCCCATGGAGTCAAACAGAGGGTAGCATCTCACAGACGGACTGCTGCTTCTTGTGAAGTCTGTGCTCAAAGATCAGTACTGGTTGTGGAATATTAGAAGTCTTTAACTTAGAAAGCTCTAAGTGGTTTGAGATTTACCTATGCAAGGATTGCTACAGCTACAACACAGTAGAAATTGAGATACATCAGCTGGAGCCCTTCAGTATGTGGGAGCTCTTGACTGAGCTTTTTCAATACAGTGTCCCCTTCTGGGTCCAAAATACCCTTAATCGATATTGATTCTCTTGATGGGCTTCCAAGCCTGTTGTCTCTTGCCTGAGGGAAAGGATATGGCCAAGCTGAGATTTGAGGCAGGTGTATAATGTGGATTATAATGTTTGGCTGGAGCAGAAACCTTTCACTCAGATTAGGGAAGCTGTCAAGCTTGTATTTATGCTTTTAGCTCCCTGTCACATCAGTTGCACCTGGAGCCTTTGGGTAGCCCCTGGCTCATGGCAGTTGAAATACATAAAGGAGCAAGACATCCTCCCTTCCCTTTTCTGTGTTACCTACTAAGGCTGCCTGCTGCAGTTTCCTGTCTTGTGTCTAGGTGCACACGATCAACTAAATTTTGTTAGTGCTTCATGTCATATTCAGTAGCAGCACTTCAGTTCTCACTAAGGCTGCGTATGGCTTGCAGGTTGCAAGACGCACATAGGAGGATCCTAAAAGGCCAAACTAGCCTGTCATTAAATATGTCTTTATGCTTTAAGATTGATACAGGTAACAAACAGATGATTCTTACTTTTCAAGTTTTGGTGTGGAAGTGTTGCTAGTCTAGTTGGGGTTTTACTTTATGTGGCTTGCCTTGATCAACTTGGGTTAGCACTGTTTTCCCTCTTGAGAATGGCCTAATCACCAGCATGTTCTTTTATTTCTTTAGCGGTGCCTCCGAAATTGAAGGAAATGAAAAACCAAGAGGCTGCTGTGGGTCAGAAGCTAGTGCTAAGATGTGAAACCACTTCAGAGTACCCTGCGCTCAGATTCAAATGGTTAAAGAATGGAAAAGAAATAACCAAAAAAAACAGACCGGAAAATGTCAAGATCCCCAAAAAACAAAAGTAAGTACAGACATATCTCACAAGGGAAACTGGGTGGGATGGGGAGAGCTGTTCAACAGAACACAGGCATTGAGGTCGTTAATTGCAGTACCACAAAGCTAAAACCTGTGGGTTACGGAGGGAGAAAATTCAAGGAAGCGGACACTGTTGTTATTTTTCTTAAATGTATGGATGAAGTGGTAATATGGTATAAATATTTCATAAATAATTTTCCCTTTTCAGTTTGCGTTTATTTTCTGATAGCCAAAGGCTATTATTTTAACCAGTAAACCTTGGAGACAGGCCATTTTTAAACTACTGACAAGAACAGATGTACCTTATGTTTATTGTCTAAAATCCAAAAGCACTTAAAATCAGTGAGGCAATGTAGATTTGGAGATTTTTTTGAGATTTGTTTCGCAAGTAGTCTAGTCCTTAAGAAGGGCTAAATGTTGTCTGCAAATGCCTAATGCAATCTTGCAGTACTCCTTTACTAGAGGCATTCCCACACATGCATAACAAGACATGGGTCTAGCAGATGTCAGATGAGTAGCAAAGCCTGCAAATCTCTTCCTCTTGGCTGGGAGTAATTGTCTGCTACATGTGACTGATGGCCAGTGCCAAAAGATAGTGTGGTGCCTCCTTTCTGCAGGGACAAGGAAGATACACAATGCATTTTCTGCACTGAGACAGGAGATGGCTTTTGCTGTTTGGCCTCTACCTTGTTATTTAAGTTAAAAAGCTTTGATTGTGGCCACCCATCCATCAAAAGAAGCAATAACAATCTGTTTGAACACAGCCCTGCAACTCTCACATCTACTCTCAGTAGGCATGGCTACTATCTGCTGCACTGGGCCATGCCTTCCCTTCATGCAAGACTCAGAGGATTTCAGGTGGGCTCTGCAAGAGATCCTTCCAGGGAGTTAAATCCCCCCATACGTTTTTGTCAGGTCTCATCTCATTAGGCAAAACAACAGGCAAAATCAGACACTTCACTTCTCAGAGTTATTCAGGTTGAAAACCAGATGTCCTGCCCTCCCTTGCAGTTTCTTGTAACCCAGCCTAGGACGCAAGGTGAAACAAGGAGGGGGGTAAAGCAGCATTGCCACAGCCTCTGTGCCATGGTTGCACAGACGGCAAGAAGGAACCTGTGATGTCTCCTTCTAGCATTTGCAAAATGGAGCTGTTCCAGGTGGCAGATAGCCTGGCAAATTGTCTGGACCCATTTGCAGGGCCATATGTCTCTGTCAGAGTTGTATTTTCATTCTTTTCTGTAAAGAAAATTTTCAGGTCAGAGCCTGGCCCTCAGCTTCTCCAGCAAACCAGTGCTGCCTGTGAGGGGCAAACACTATTTTCTCCTTTTACATTTGGGCTGATGCCGATTCACCAAACTTACTGGAGCCAGGATTTCACCTTCTGGGGCTGGGCTTTGTCAGTTCAACGTTGCATCATTAACTGCTTTCTGCCAGTTCCCTTCTTTAATTCCCTCCTCCCAACCCCCCTGAAAAAACTTTGGGGAGCTGGCAGAAGGGAAACTAGCTAATAGCTATTGATTAGAGCATGCACGTGAAATGTGTGAGACTACTTTTTAGGTTGATGTGCAAAAATATGTTCAAAATTCCAGAAAAGATACATAATGAAGAAATAATTTAATTCCTTTCTCTGGAAAATGGAAATCTGAAGTCTTATTCCCCCACCACAAGTGGGCAGAGCGTAGGCTTTGACCTGGATTTCACACTTCTGTGTTCTACCCCAGCCAGGAGAGTATCACTCATTGTCAAAATTTCTCTCCTCTATTTTCTGTTTTAAAGCAGAAATGTCAGTGTGGAACAGAAAAGTTCTTCTAACTAGAGATGTGAAAGTCACAAGGTGTAGACTACAAAAAAGGGAAAGACTGCTGACATCTGAAGGATTTCCCTTGCCTTTCTACTTTGAGATTTTAGTTTGGTGACACACTAGTGCTTTGCCATTTCTTCTTTTGCTGTTTATGTGTGCTTCCAGCACTGAGTAGGTGCAAACGGCTTAAAAGGAGATAGATTTTATTTTGATAAAACATGGGACATGCATGTGTTCTAAAATGAAAGGAAAACAGGCAAAAATGCAGTGCAAATGAGTGCATAAAATGACATGCAGATTACAGTAAACAAAGCCACATTAAAAAGATCCCATCACAAATGAAAGGAATATCAACCATCAAGTTTTTCCCCCACTTATTCTCTCTGTTTTTTCACAACAGCATGTTGATAAATGTTTGTCACGTTCGTATGCTCCCATACTGTTACAACAATAATTTTTGCGTGAATTCTTTGCTATTACCAAGTATGGGAAACATCAACAAGGAAGGCTAAGGTAGTTGTCGAGCTGTCTGGGATTAATGTCTACTTTAAAGGTCAATTGGCTACATAAAAAGTAGGTTATGTTTCTGAAGAACCACTAGCATGCAGGGTACCACAGTCTTATCGGTTCCCTCAATCCAAACACTTGAGAATAACACGTTCTACACATTTATAAAAATGTCACAAAGTTTGTAAGCAGTGCCCAGTGGCCAGAAGTGACTTTTAGTGATGTCATATTTTGCAAGATATCACCTTTCTCATTGTGTGACAGCAGAATAAAACACGTTCAATGTTGGGAGAAATATAAATGTTTCTGAGTTCTGGCTATTTAGCTGTAGGGTTTTTAAAAAATTGAAAAACATCTGGCAGAATAATGAATGTCTACCTCAGAAATTGAAGATTAAGACCTCAGATTGGCACCTGCAGTAGGCATGAAAAAGATAGTACTGCAGCTTGGTGTTTATTGGGTGCATTCAGTCAGTGAGAATACTGCTGATTGAAAGGGTTTTCAGAAGTGGAGCAGATGATGACTGTGTTTTCCTAGCTTTTTAAGAGTTTAAAAGACTTTATGGCAAGGCAGACTTCCTCGAAGCTTAGCCTTCTGAAGATTGCCTTGCATGTAAAACGTGCTCAGGGGATCACTCCTCGCAGCTCACTAGGATGATTTCAGAGTGGTTGATTCAGAGCGCACAGAGCCCCAACATGCAGTGACGTAACAGTACAGCATACTGTTGATGAATACGGATGAATCACACTGAATGGCTGTGCCCTTTCTCATTACATTGGAAAGTCAAGAGAAACTGAATGAGTCTAAATTTTAATGAAAGGCATTTAAATCACTCACTTTTTACCTCAAATTTGTCATGGAGTAACAACATGCAGCTAGTGAGTTTCTGCTGCTCGTAAGATTGCTGCTGATTCACGATGCCACGATTGATAGATTTACGTGTCCAAGCTCTGAGCTGTTCCTTTGCGTCAATGGAGATACAGAAAAATATCAGGCACTGGACAAGGGCTTTCTACCTAGTATCTAACCTTCCCATGCCTGTCCACTTGTACTGATAAAATTTCATTTTCCTTCTCTGATCTCACACCCCGGTGAAGCCTGAGTATTTTTGGATTGGGTGTGCTGTACAGAGTCAGGCAAAACTCCTTTATCAGGGTTGGGATTTTTAGGCAGAGGGAATGTGTTTGCCACTTCACCTCAACTAGCTGATGGCTTTGGATGCAACAGTGCATGAGAAAACCTCGTGTGCAAGTGCCCTGTACCTCTGTCTTCATCCAAGCTTAGCCTGGATATTTGCCCGCAGACAGGCAATTCTGGATGACAGATGGAGACGGGAAGCAAAATGAATTCAAGCAGTCAGATAAGGTAGGCTGGGGCTGCATTCAGCGGATGTATTCCTTTCCCTTTCATGTGTGAATACAAGCTCAGCAGTGTCACAGTGGCAATGAGCTGAAGGTATAGCATAAGCAAATTGTACAGAGAGGCATTTTTTGGTGCAGCATGGTATAGATAAAGGACAAGCATTTGAATACAAAATCCCTTATCGTGGTCTTTAAGTGAGTATTGTTGGAGCACTGTATTGCTAGGGAGCTGCTTCATTTACATTCATTAATGAGTCATCTTCTGCTTTGACTTTTAGTTCTGTTCTGATATGTCTCAATAATATTCTTAAGACTATAAATACTATTTCTCCTATATTTAGAGAAAAAACTCCTTAGAGATCTTTTCTAAAAATAAGAGTTAATTTGGCTTGTTAGAAGTAGATTTGTAAGAAATATGGTTGCTTCACCTATTTTAATATAATCTTAAAATCATAAAAGGAATAAAAAATTCCTCACCTTTTCCTGCAGGTATCATGTAAAACAAAGAAAGTAGAAACAAACGTGTGGTCAAAGAGTTTCTCCTAAAAGCCACGAGTACCACAAAGGTGGTTTGCATCAATATTAATTAATATCACACAGCAAGGAAAAGATACTGCAACAGACATAAAGTGGGTGCCAAAACAAAAGGGATATAGATGCAGCTGTGCTTGTTTATCATTAGGTTTATGTGAGTTCCTCAAAAAACTGAGACTGTTCACATTGCCTTTCAAAGCATCCTGAGGCTACAGCCTGCTCTTCATCTAGACAAATGTCTGCAAGCATGGCTGAAAGATAATCTATGTGATACAGGAAATACTGCACGTCCACACAAGCTGTTAGGTAGTGTAGACTACTGCCAGACGATCTTGGACAGGCCCTTCAACAGGCAGTTACAAAGGCAGGTGTGCAGATAGCTGGTCATTTTTATTGTAGTGTAAGTATAGCTGTTAGCGGGGTGTGAGATTCCCACTCAAAGAGACAGTAGCTTTCACCTTTGGACCCTTCTGTCAGTGTCTTAGGTGCATTTTACACATATATTCATGGTTGCCACCAGCTAGACTCTGTTCTTCAGTGCCATCTGAAATGCAGCCCAGTTAATTAATTCAGCATTGGGAACTGGGCTTCTAACATTGCCTGAGAAGTGAGCCCAAATAGTCAACTATTCAGTTGTTTACCATTCAAGTAAACCTGAGCAAATTGCTAACCATAACTTGGCTGCTCCTCCTCCTTCTTGCAAGCCCAGTAGCCTGAAGAGAGCAACCCTGTGTCATGACATGAGGGGGAAGTTTTGTGATGTGGGTTTCTAGCAGAGCTGGTGTCCACCTAGCACACTGCTCTCATCCCATGAGTGCTGACTCCTCAGCAATAGGACCTTTGTGTAGAGGCAGGGAAGGCTGAGTTGTCAATATGCAGATATTGATAGCAGATGGGATAGTTTACTGTGTTGCAGGGAGGGATGACTCACAAGGATGGGCTGGAAAGTGGCAGTAAACATTTTGATTGCTTTACAAGCCCCTCTGCTACAATAGACTTGTTTCTCATCTGAACCCAGCCCTGAACTGTGGTTCCCAGGAAGGGTAACCAGTTGTAATTCCTGTACGGAGAGTTGAGGACACATGGCTGTGCTAAAGCAAAGCAACTCCCAGACATGGCTTTGCTCAGTATACATCACTAGACATGCTGGTGACTATGAGCTTTTGGAATGAAGAACCCCTGTCTTCTGGGGATCAGTCCTTCGTGTTGGGGTAGGCCAACTTAGGGAAGCCAATAGTCATGCTCTCTAAGTGACTATTCCGTAGATAAGTAAGCAGGCTTTGCTACAGACAAAAACTTCAACAAAGCACTTCTTTTAAACAGAAACTGGCAACAGAAATAATGTGTATATTTTCCCCAAGGTCCTCATTCTCTGCAGTCTAAGTAATGGGATTATTACCATCACATGAGTTGGGGACCCCTTGAATGACACCAGAACACGTTCCTACCAAATTAATGGGTAGGCAGGAGTTCTGCATTTCAAAATCTAATCTTAAAACCTTGGAGACTGATTAAATTATGTTCCTGAGTCTGGAACAAAATGTAGCTTCATGCAAATTGTGCTCCTGCCCATAATTTTTTGTTAGCACTGGAGAATGATTTACTATTGGGGTTTCAGAGGTTGTTAAAGAGAATGGTGTGTCCTAATCTCATAATTATTTAGTCAGATGTTGGAAACTACAGTACTCACCCAGAACTCTGCTACTGGCAATACAAATCTGTAGGAAAGGGTAATCTATTTTAATATTACACCCATCTCCATGGCATCAAGATAGCAAACAATTCAGCTGAGAAAGGAAGTTTGTTTTTCAGATTTCTTTTAAAAACAAAGACTCCTCCCAACAGAAAAGCATAAACAAGTATCTTCATTTGAGTGCATTTATATGCCTGGGTTTCAGCAGCCTGTAAAAGAGATACTTTTTTATTCTCCTCCCTTCTTTCAAATGTGGATAGTGTTAATCTGTGGATAAGAATGGAAGACTCTTTGTTGGGAGGGAAAAAAAAGTGCATTAGTAGATGCAGTGACTGTTACTCCAGAACAGGAAGTTTAAATGTTCCTTCTTATTTCACAGGAAATACTCTGAGCTGCACATTTACAGAGCCACGCTGGCTGATGCTGGTGAATACGCATGCAGAGTGAGCAGCAAACTAGGGAATGACAGTACTAAAGCCAGTGTTATCATCACAGACACCAATGGTAAGGCTTGACTTTTTATTTTACTATCATGTTCAGAAAGCCCATGTATTAAAGCTACTACACGGAAAAAACGGTTTGGAGGAAGGGAAAGCTGTGCAAGTGAAGTGGAAATGGAAACACTGAAATCTGTTAAGTGTTCTAAGAAAATTTATAAGACCTGACTTGTCTGCTATTTAGTTGTTAAGGTTTCTTTACCCAGGCAAATAAGATTCCTCCTACAGATCTCAGGAGAGGTCAGCATTTTCTGTGCAATACTTCCCAATGCCAAGTCTAAGACACAGTCTAAATAGTAAGATGAGGATGAAGGGAAGGGAATATTATTCTAATTTCCATAGTACACATGAGTAGTGGAGGGACTGTAGGCCTGTGGGAAAGCTTTCATTTAACCTAAAACATGTCCTAGTCTGAATTTCTAAGCCAGCACAGGCAGGTAGCGTTCAGACTTATTCGAATGATTTAAAATTATTATAGATTGCTATTTTTTTAGGGTTCATTTCATTTACAGGAAGTTCCAATTGCTTCTGACAGAATTTCGTGAGTGTTTCCAGTGCACACAAATGTTTTAGCAGTACTGTTTCTCCTTCAGAGAAACATTGGAGGGTGCAGTTAAGCTGAAGTCTTGTTGCTTAAGAGTGACATTGAGAAATTCAGCTCCAATAACTCAAATTTCAGTGTCCAGCCAGTTATGAAATATCAAATAAACATGCCTTCATTAGCAAACAAAGCAGAAGTTCTGTGCATATCTGAGATGGGTTTAAAAAGGTGGTCAAAATGGGAATTTACCACACATGGTTTTCTGTTCCACATTGTGCTCTGAAACATGAGATAGGCCTTTAAATAAATAGAAAAGCAAACAAAAACCTTTGCCAATGGGATTTGGCTTTGGCTATTTGCTGTTTTGTGGTCACACAATTGCTTGACTATATTCACTTCGTGTATGTGTTAAGTGCTAAAATTTTATACTAGCTGTATGATATTATAATCATGATCAGATGTCAAGAGACTGATATAAAAGATCAAGTGTTATTTACCAGAATGTTATTAGGAGAAAAAATAGGTAGGTGTTTCTGTGTAGTTTTGTAAATGCTCTTGGTTTCCATGAATACAAAGTCTGGTTGCTCATTAGCTGCTTACATGGAAAGCTTCTATACTGTTTCCAAGATACTGGAGTTTCCAAAACTCAGCTGTAGGCACTGTGATGAGTCATTGATACAGATAAATGAATAAAAAAAAAAAATAATCTTGGCCATCCTCTGTTACGTTCTTAGACAAGGAATGGTGTTGTGGCTGGGTAGTGCATGAGGAACCTCATTTCTGTTCTTCATGACATGGATTTTTTTACTTCCTCCTGGGATGTGCTGGATGACACCCTGCTGCAGGAGGAGGGGAGCTTGGTTTTGGATGAAAACATTTGCAGGCAAGCCCTGTTATGTGCATTTATAACTGGTATGTTAGAATCTGTCTAATGGTGTTGTGAAACATAAGTTGTTTAAAACAGAGACGTGCATGCAAACTCCCCTGAATATGGGACAAACTTGGATCCAGTCTAAAACTGGCAGCTGGTTCTTGTCTGTAAAGATCTGTACTGGAAACTCAGTGAGATCTGAACTGGAACATCTCAGTGACATTTGATAATCTAGAATCAGGCATGGCAGCATTCATTGGTTGAATAAATCAATCATGCATATTTGGTAGCCACACATGCATCTGAGTCCCCTCTGCTTATTGTTGCTTATAAATTACCAGTAAAATTTTTCCTAGTTTTCCTCCTGATGGTGGAATTTTCCACCTAGATTTGAGGAACAGCATGGGCAACATGTGGTGACTTAATAGCTATGAATCCCTAAGGCCTCAGAGGGCAACATCTGCTTCACAAACAGGGACAGACCCCCTGCACGGGTGACCTCCTCACCCCGTTTTCCCCTGCATTCTCTGACCTCTTCCCCTTGCTTGCTTAATGACAGATTTGGTATCCTAACTCAGTAATGAGCCCTGAAGGGCAGTCATTACTCAGGTCCTATATATCTGTGAGGTCCTGCACTATTCATACAAAAGAGGGTTTGCGGGGGTTTTTGGGTTGGTTTTTGGTTGGTTGGCTGGTTGGTTGGTTTGTTATGTTTAAAAAAAAAATAGAAAAATTTTTAATAAAACCTGCATATTCAGCTTTTATTTGTTGTTTCCTGCCAATAGGCTCTTGGAGAAGACCTTGGGGTCCAGTGCAGCCCAGGAGCCCCCTGTAGAAACCTAATGTGTGAATAGCTGAGAGCGCTGAACCAGTGTAGGCAGAAAGGTTGCTTCTTTCCACCTCCAGAAGATTGGATGACAGTGGTGTAAAGAAAGATATATCAGAGGGCTTGATTTTCTTATGGTTGTGCTGACCTGCTCTGCTGTGTGAACCATAAATTTTAATTATGACCTTCAATTCAAAGACCTCACCTGGTCATGTTTATTATGTATGTCCTGGTATCTGCAGACTAGATCCTTTCCCTTTATGCTGGGTGCTTTAAGACCATAAGATAGATAAGGCAGACAAGGTGAAGGCACTTTTGGGCATGGGGTTGTTCTTTATTCCACTAAAAGATTAGTGGTTTTCAGTATAAAAATCTTGGGTTTAAATCCCTAGAATTTTGTCAAACTTTTACTATTTAGATTAAAATTTTCTTTGCTGGTATATGCCACAAAAGAGAAATCTAGGGCCAGACCAAACGTCTATCTAGCATGGTGCCTTGTCTCTAGCACTAGCTGGACATCAGGAAAAAATGCATGAATTACAGGGCAAATTCGTCAGATTTTCCCTCAAGAATAGGAAAAGCCATCCCTTTACCACTGAAGTCACATGTCCAAAAATTGCTGATTTCAATTCCCTGCTCCAAAGCATAGAAAAATGAGTATTTCTCAATAAAAGAATTAAAAAAAATTTTCAGTGAACAAAGACCTTTCTCTGGTCTCAGTCCCAGAAATGGTAAGACTTTCTGTCTTAAACAGTAATAATCAATGCCACCCTGTAACTCCTGTCCTTGTTGCTGTTATTTTTATTATTAACATTGCTGTTATTTGAAACTGCCAAATTTGCTCTTGTGCAAGCTTTTGTTACACATACACACACACAAAACACATATAAACTGTATTAACCTATATAGACTTTCCAATTTGCTCGGTTTTACTGAAAGAAACATAAAGCCTTGTCAATAGACCTGTATGTTTGTATTAAAAATATAACAAATACAAAAATAGGCAGACAAACACTGGGGTTTTTTACCAGTCTTAATAGCAAGCAGTGGGAGCTATTCTGTTCTCTTTCAAATTTATGAGTATAACTTGCCCACAGGATATGAGCTGCCTTATTTTTATTCACTCCTATTTGTCTATGCTCCCTAAGAAAGATTGTACTTGAGGTCAGAATAGAGGCATAAAATTCTCCTGGAGTTGTATAAACAGTCCGTAGGTTTGCTAATGCAATAGTAACTGGGTTTTTTGCATCCTAATTAGTCACTTTAGCTAGGCAAAATCCTTGCAGTAGGTTTTTTCTTGGACTTTCTCATGAACATAAGACCTTACTATGCTTGATAAGTAACACTGAGAGAATACGTCATACCACAGCCAAAGCTTTCAATATCATACTTGAAAACTTGCTCACAAAACCCTTTATTAGACAACTAGGTAAGAGACATTGTTTTCTAAAGTGTTGAGCACACCACAGCTCCAGCTGAATGTGGTATCAGCCTTTTCCATTAAAACCTGTTGACCTAAATCTCTTGCCTTGCTAAAGATGTTTGCTGTGCCCAGCATGACACAAGGCGCAAAAGAGTGGATTCCTGCAGGGATATTTCAGAAGTTAGAAGTCTGATACTGGATAACTGCTGGGTTATTGCGTGAGCACTCATCCTGCACGTCTGGGTAAAGTGAGTTGATGTAGTTTGAGTCATCAGTGGGGGTGACTGCGGCAACTTTGTCTGAACTGAAGGGAACAAGTGCTCAGGTGATCTGCTCATGTAACTCACATGTAGGCAGAGATAAGCCTTAGTAAATTCATTAGCTACACAAGTCAGTGGCCCCTGCAAGCTTCTGAGTTTGCTTGCATAGGTCTTGCCATGGTATTAACAGCTCCAAGTTGTATGGCAGTCCATAAGGATCTCATACTCACCATTCACTAAACTTTAGTTTGCCGTTCCTCTCCTGAAAATAGCTTATCTTCAAGAAGATGGCAGTGAAATAAGTAAATAAAAACAATATCTTGCATTTAGTACCCAATAGAGCAAGTGGCAAACTATGAAATTCTTCAAATTCAACAAAAGTCCCTTTACTCATACACTAATATGAGACTTAATTGAAGCAGATCAGTGTACCTCTTCTCTCCCTAGCATAGTTACATGTGACCTGGGACCATAATCTGTTTTTAACCGTCTGGTGTAATGGGTCAGATTCTCAGCTGGTGCAAATCAGTATGCCTGAACCAATGTCACTTATTTAGGCCTCCACATAGAAATGTGGCCATCACTCAGTTTGGCATAGCAATTCCACTAAGAGTAGCTTTGAACCTTTCCTTGCAATATGGCATATTTTAATTGAGGGTGGTATTCTTCTTATCAGGTTCAGGAAACTAATTTCCTGGAGGACCAGGAAAAAGGTAAAAAGCACAGTAGTTTTGAGAAACAAAAAGTCAGTTTATCCATTGGATGTCCTTATGTCCTTGACCACATGTGCCTGCATGCCTCTGAGGCCTCAAAATATGGCCTTATCTTCTACACACCTACTACCTATTTCCTACTCTGCCATCTGTAGACAGAGTAACAAAGGTCTCAGATACTCCTGTTTTCTCAAGGTGTGTGCTAGCTTGTGTCGTTCTTTGTATGATTCAGAATGCATCACCTGAATGGCACAACAAAGGCTTAAGTCTTATATCACTGCCAAAAGGTAAACCTCAGGATGACAGATCTGGCTACCATGATGATTGTGGTGTTTGAATCCTTGAGCTCAGTTTGTTGTCCCTTTCAGGGTCATCAGAGCCACCTTCGAGGCCTGAACCAAAACCCATGAGATGAACCAAATCCCTTCAGTTTGCTCAAGCAGGTTTTCAGTGTTAGGCCTTTGACAAACTTACTAAGGGGAAGAAAAGACCTGTGGAGGGCTTTTCACAACTGCACCTGTAGGGCTCTTCAGTTATCCCTGGAGAAAAGGTCTCTCCTGAGGAGGAGAGTCTCCTGTCTCTCTCAGAGGCACTGAGTTGTCTCTTCTCAGTAGCCCAAACAAAGCTCCCTGGATGGGTGGATGAGGGTACCAAATCCAGCAAGGTCGTGGGTTGCCAAGTCCTGTGGGGGTAGAAGGGGCTCTTCTTCATCTTGGCAGAGGAGACAGCAGTAGATTGAGCTGGCCAGAGTACTAAGGAAATGGGATTGAGAGGCTGCAGGGACCTGTCCCTTGAAGCATCTTCAAATAAGGATGTCTTGTCCATCTTTCAATATTTTTACATAAGAAAGTTCCAGCACAAACATATTGAGTTTCAGGAAACATCACCAAAACTAAGTGCTCCTAGAAGCGCCAGGGGACAGAAGTGGATGGAGCATCTGAGGTAGCTGGTCCTCCTGCAGCCTTAAACAAGATGATGAAGGCAGGACTGCAGGCTGCTGTTTCCATACCTCACAGCAGCAACTCCCAAGTATCACGAGTGCAAAATGTTTTCAGCTTTTCCACCTCAGACAAATATTGACAGCCTCCTATAAGCAGCCTCTTTCTGCTTCTTGTATTCAGTTGGCTTGTCATGTGGATCCATGCTGGCCTTCTCAGGCAGAGTAAAACATCTCTCTTACCATTGTGGTATACTGTCCACAGTAAACAGCACATACAAACTTTGTGCCTTCCAAATATTAACGTCCACTGGTAATGTTGCTAACATGAATGTTACTAGCAGGGCTTGGTAATGTGTGACTTTACCACAGGTTTTCCAAATGTGTTTCTCAGCACATTTCAGGTGTAGGAGATTCTGGCTGTATTTTCCACTGATAAGGAAATTTCCTGCTGGCATTCATACTGACACAGCTGGGCTAGGGAGACAGCAGTAAGAAATGCTCCATCAAGCTCAGCAAGGCACTAAATGGAACATGGTTTCTTTAACAGTGAAAGAAAAATTTGCTCCAGTTGTGCCAGATGCCGAGCTATGCAGCTGTCAGACCTGCTCTGTCTCCTGTTGTGACTAAGAGAGGTTAATTGCTCTGACAACCAAGCTGCACAACAGCAAACTGCCTCCATACCCAAAATGTGGCCCTGAAAGCTGCCTGGCTACAGGCCATTGTGTTCCAAGACCTAATGCAAAGGTTTTAACCTCAAAAATCTTACTTATGATACTCATTTCCATGCCACACATCACTGGCTATCAAGGAAATGCTGCATAAAATGTTCTCTCACATTAGTGAGATGAAACTGGAACATATTGCCCAGGAAAACAACGTGTTTGCCAAAGAAAAGTGGACCAAAATGGAAAAAATACAAAAGAAGAACTATCAAGTTAGAAATTAAAATGCAAGCTCAAAGCTGAAGTTTAATGAGATGGATGTTGAAGGGAAGACAGTTGGGATGAGTTTTGTCAAGCTTTTGTGGCCTCTGAAGACACTGATCCAGAATCACAGAGCATAGTAAAAACATTCCTAAATTGCCTTCTCCTCAGTGTTGCATGAGGCTTTTTCCAGATTCTTTTTGTTTGCCCTACCAAAGGATTCCTGGTGTGCCTTGAGGATTCAGGACAAGACTTCTTCTCTGGCATTTATGGCCATCCTCCAGCTGCGGAGTTGAAATTTGTGCAGTGCACCACTATGAAGCTGAAATTGTTTTGAGAACTTGGAGAAGACCAAGATTGTTGATGCATACAACTGAAGGACGCTTTTTTCGCACCCAGGAAATTGCACTCAGTTGTGGTTTACGGGGTCAGCAGCACATGGACAGACGGATGGTGTCATTGGAATGAAGTGTCTGCTTGCATCTGTGAAGCCTAAACAAAGGCTTCCTACTTCCTGCTTTCTGCTTTCTCCCATCTCCATTCCGCAAGGCATTAGCAGGGATCTAAGCACAGAAGCTTCATCTCCCTTAGCTATCAGCCAGTTCAATAAGTGGATGCAAGAAGTCCATGGCACTATGTCACTAGCGTTAATGTATTTCTTCAAGACCAGTACAGAAGAGCAACTTTTCTCATCTCTTCAGCAAAGCAACTGCTTGATTTCTATCACAGAACCCACAGCAGTCATCCCATGAGAGATGGGTTTTGCATGTGTGACTTAGAAGATTTCCCTGAAGTGGCAAGTGACATTATCGGATGTACTTACCAGCAACACAAGTGATATGAACAGGAACATGTCTTTGCAAAATTTAACTGCCTAGAAACATAAGGAGTGAATACTCACAATGACACCTTCCAGAAGCAGAGCCATCTGCATGATTTCTCTTGTTGTCACTGATCAGTTATTCCCAGAGGAGAATGAGAGATTGAACAACTGGCTTCTTTCAGAAAAAATAGTCTTCTTCAGTTCTACTAGTAGACAGCACCATTTCACAGGGAAGGATGGAAACTCTTGCAAGTTTGTGTCTAACTACAGTCTCTGCCTACTGAAGCAGAATTTAAGCTTGCTTCTTTGAGCACCTTTTTCTCTTTATCTTGTTCATTCTTGGAGCTGAATGCGGTTAGAGGATCACCTGACTCCACATTATAACTTCTGTTGCCTCTTGTGTTTTCCAGAGAGCACCAGCAAGATACCAGTATCAACTGAAGGGACAAAAACTTCTTCACGTAAGTTGAATTAACATAGTCTTTCTATCCCTTTCTATTTATTTCTTCTTGAAACTACTTCTGCAGCTCTGAAACTGCTCCCTCTTAGCAAGAACAATTCGTCTACATCCAGCACCTCAATACCTGCATATCACCTTGAATACTGAAGCTACTTCAGGGACGGAAAAATGAATGAAGAAGGGTTAAACACACTTTTTACCATCCTGGACCTGTACTGAGGATACTAACTTGGCCTGCAGTTATCAGCCTGCAGCAGCCTAAGTGAAAAAGTATTTGATTTGTTAAAAACTGTGTTTTGAAAAAGTGCTCATTACTCCTGTTCTTGTAAATCCTAGCAGCTGCATAGGAATTTGCAGAGTGTATGTTACTCTGCAACATCAATATAGAGACATATTGATGTTTCCTCCAGAAAGTCTGTTGCCTAGACTGCTCTGTTTCTCAGGGCTCTACATACAATTCCTGACAGCTCAGAGAGCGTCTGTGAACGTAGACAGGTAACTTACTGTCAGTAGTTTCACCACTTTTGAAGCTGCTTTGGCGTACTAGGAGCCTTCTCCAGATGGTTTCCTTTCAGGCTGGTGGAATTCTGCTTTCAGCATCCTGCCTGCAGTTACGGATTGAATGCCTTCAGAGTTACTCCTAGAACTGACCCCAGTGAGAAGTCACTTTCATTGTTTTAACTATTAGAGTTATTTTATATATTGCTACAAAGCAAGCAGTTGTCTCTGCCACTGAGTTTGGCTGAGGGAGCTGTGGATAGGCATGTGTAAGCCAACCATCTCAAGGATTTACAAGATGCACACATCCTGCTTGGCAAAGAGGCTGGGGTCCTGCTAGCTTTTTTGGGAAAGCTATGCCTGGCAGAGACAGGTTTTAGTGTGAGATGACAGTGTTTGTAGGCTAGATCAAGGAAAACAGTGTGATTGCCAGATTTTGCATTTAGCATGCCTGCAGCCTTTCCTTTGATGCATCTGCGTGTGTGGCGACCTACTTCTGAAATCTTGGCACTGCTGCCTGACAGAAGAGCCATTGGATGTGCCCATATTCTTTCATGTTCTCAGTGGGGCCTGTCATTGGCGCTTTACTGGATATGTATGAGACCACATAGCTAATAGCAAGTGTCCTGTAACCATTGGAACCATTTTTGTTCAAAGGAGGTGACACGCTGGTCACTGACTCCACTGGGATCCCCTTGCCCTCTCCCTTATGCAGCAAGAATGCAGTCCTGCACTTCACTCCCTTCTTTCCCATGATCTAAATTTCTTGTTCTTGAGACGTCTCTTTCCTTGCTTATGTCCCTTCCAGTGCCTGCTGTTACAGTACTGGTGTCCTCTTTATTGCTATTGTGCCACTGAAGAGGAGGAGGCTGGGATGTTCAAAAGGCTGGCTGCATTCCTGATTAATCGCTGCACCAGCAGATTTTATGCCAAGTGGCTCATCATGCTGTTGTCCTGAAGGAGAGTAGAAAGCACTATGTTCAGTGGCTGATTGTCTCATGGAGCCCTGAGTAGGGGCTACTTGGTGGGAGCAGAGACTCTTTGATATGTGGTGGGAGCAGAGACCTGGTCAGGCCCAAACCCACCAGGTGTCATTTTTCCCACTGTTCTCACCCAGCCCTGGATCCAGACCATATCAGTTTTCTCTACCACTACAGGAGCCTCATGCTCACCATTAGTGTCTGGAGCTTTGGGCACTGATGATTTTTTTCCAGTCCCTGCAAATGCAAATCAATTATTAGTGTGTTACTTATTTAATTGGAGATAGGCTATTATGAGATGGTGGTGTTTAAATCTCCAGGAGCTAGGTGTCTTGAGGTATTGCTACAATTAGTATTTGGTGACAGGAGGACAGAGAGGTCTTAACTTTTAAGTGTGGTTTTACTTTGTCTAAAAACTAACTCCATTGGACAAGAGATTCATCTTTTCTGCCTGTGTAACATATTGTTAAATATTTCACCATAGAGCATGCAGTATGTCTGACCTGCTCCCTAGGGTCCCTGGGCTGTTTGCTAGCCACCCTGATTTTCTTCATTCCTCTCCATAGTGGCATATCACATTGTCACCTTAGGCAAAGCGCTCTCTCTTCAAACTCTTCCTTCCAGCTGATAGTACTCCTCAAGCACACTCTTGAATTCTTTATTCATGCCTGACACTTTTGCTGGACTTCCAAGACAGTGAAAGCCCATGCAGCCACCCAAATGCATGGCTCTGATCTGCTGTGTGCTTTGGGTTCCTACAGCTCAGTAGGTTCAGCTCTAGCTCCAGGCTAGCTTGCTTCTTCCATTTAACTTTTCTGAGTGCTTCCTTTATGTGATATTGTTGAGGTGTGTTTCCTTTAGCTGTCTTACAGGATTATTTGCCATCTTGAGAATGCTTCTTTTTCCTGTCTTTGGAACCACTTTGGCGCTGCTGCTATGTCCCATTTTGATCTGGAATGTGTCCTGCTCTCCCTACCAGCCACAGCTCTTTGTAGAGGTGCTGGCACTCATGGACCCTCCTCTCCTTCAGGCCACAGAGGTCCTTAGCCTTAGCTGTGATAGATCTGGAGGCTTGACTGTTTGGAATTATGTGAGAAGAAGATAAAAAGCTAGTGTTTCCTGGGTCAGCATGTGGAGCTTCAAGACACTCTGCCTTCCGCTTTCCTCTGATGCTTTCACAAACAGCTGAAAACTTTGCTCTCTCTTTGCCAGTTTTCTCCTGGCCTTCCCTCCCAGGACCATGGAGCATTTTTGCTATAACTGATTAGTCACAGTGTGCCTAGGACATGCTGTACTGACTTTAAAGTTCTTTGCTTTCTCAAGCTATTTCATATTTTTCTCTACTTTGGCGGGTTTCTGATTACTGAAAGAAAAGAAAGCTCTACTGGAGGAAGATGTTCAGGCTCCTCCAACATAACAGTGTAGCTGTGGCTGTATTCTTACAACTTTGTTGTTACTTCTGTGTGTTGCAGAACCCACGCTTAGGATACAAGCTTCAACAGAAGGAACAAACATTTCCTCCTGTAAGTATACACAAGATGTTTAAATTATTGCTGGCAAGACGCTCAGGTACATTTCTCACTCCTTAGCTCAGAAAAAAATACGCTTCTGTCTAAACCTACAAAAAGGGATTGGGAGCAACTGGGTAGAATTCCTGCACTAAAGATGCTGTTGTTATTTGTTACATATTCTGAGGGCCATATTCTTTGCAAACAGGGAATATGGAGGGCTAAACACCTTCCTTTGGGAAGGTCAAAGCTCACATTTGGGCAGACAAAGGAGGAGGAAACTGTTCCATTGTTTCCTACCTGCAATTCCCTGCCCTGCCCTGCCCTGCTCTGCTCTCCCTAGGCAATGTATGGCTTCAAACACTGTCCTGCCTCTGCCTCCGCAGCTCCTAGCCCTAAGGTAGCTGAAACATCCTCAGGTCCAGCCACACCCAGCTGCAGTGCATTTCCTTTCATCCCCTGTGCCAGCTGGTGCTTGTGAGAGCTCCTTGGGCTCCTTCTCCTGTGCCCAACTGCCCTCAGGAAGAAGATGGGGAAGATGAGGACATCTTTTTTTGTGTCTCTCCTCAGCTGGGACAGAGAAACAGAAATTATTTCCCTTCCTGTGGAAGAGAGGTTGTCTCTCTGCTCATTTTGGGAGCACACTGATTGCTGCAGCGGTACCAGTGAGGAAGATGATTCTTTTCTTCCATGTAGTGATGCTTCCCAGGGAAGCATGCTTTACAGCCATAATTCTGTGCACTTTCACCCCTGAGAAACATCAGGCAGAGCCTTCCCACTCTTTACAAGACCCAGATCCACCATCTTCCTGTCCTGGTTTTGAGCAGTCCGGAAGGACACTTCGCATAATCAAAGACAGTAGGGCTGCAGGACATAGGGTATTGACCTTTTTCTAAACCATTATGTGTTGCTGGCTGCCAGGAACAGGATGGCAGGTGAGACAGATCAGTTGTCCAATCTACTCTGACACTTCCAGTGTTGTTATAAAATGTGGTATGTACTGTACCACAAACTATACATAGATGCCCTTAACTCACATGTAATAGCTACTGTAGGAGCACGAGGAAGAATAGTCGAAGTCAAATCTCTGGACACAGTATTTTGCACTTTTTTCATAATTTACATGAGATATAAAAGATTTATTTTTGTAAATTTTCTTCTCATCTATTCATCTGATTGCTGTTTTAAGTGGGTATTGAAGGAATTTTAGAAATCTGATGGGTTATTTTTGAAGACCAAAAAGCTTTCTACCAGAAAGGTAAGAAGAGTTAATGTTGGTCTTCTTTTTCACCTGATGCATAGCAGCAGGGTAGGCAGGAATAATTACTTGCACAGTTTAAAACAGTCTTTTTTTTCTGTTCTATACTCAGTTGCATTGATGGAAATCAGAAGTAGTACTATTTATGTCACTAAAACAAGTACTGGAGAAGAGGGAGTAGTAGCGGATATTGCTGCCTATGTTGGGTAGGAAAGGTACTACAAAACAGGAAGGAGCCAACGTTTATTGCTAACAGATGTGAACATCTACTCACACTACAGGGTAGTGACGGAATTGAGTCCACGCACTTACTCTGAAGTTGCTTAGAGGTTTTCTCTTCTGAATTTCAGTGGGACATGTCCATTTCACACTTGTCACTGTCAATCTTGTAACAGCTACAGGAGATAAAATAAACTGTTTCCTTCCACTTCTCAGACAATAGCAGATGTTTCAGAGAACATGCCAGCACTGTCACTGTTGTACAGACACTGGGAAAGACCTGAGAACAGCCAAGTGCTTCAGGCTCTCTCCCCTGGGCTTTCGCAAGTGAACAGACGTGTCATGCTTTGCTTTCTTGGAGTTCCAGTGGCAGACATATTCAGGGACCTGAAAGTTTAAAAAAATCCTATTTCTGTAGGACACTCCACAACAGATATACCAAAACAGAAGGTCCCTTTACCCTTTCATGTGCACATGTACCTACACTCCTCAAAATCCAGTCTGTTTTGGTAGTGTAGGCCTCCAACCTTAAATAAAGGAGAAAGGAAAGAGATGTATTCCCAATTTCACATGAAGTGCTAGTGATCACACTGGAGGGTCAGTAATCCAAGGGAGGAGGAAGGAAATTCAGGCTTTTGTGTCCTGTTTCGTAGGATAAGACTTTGTGGCATCAATTGCTAATGATGTCCCTGTCAGGTAGAAATGCATCTCACCTTCTCTTCCACCCCAGACCTAGGATTGTTACATGTATATTTATTTTGTACTGTGTAATATTAAAACATAAGTTACAACTGTAATTTTCCTTGATGATGGAGCTCTCTGTAATATGTTTTTTCCTGCTGAAAAAAAACCAACAGCAACTAGAGCCTTGAGTGTTCTCACTACCAAGGACTGCAGAGGCCATTATTAAGCACCTCAGAACAATTTGGGGATGGAAAACATTTTTCTTCTCCTTGGTTGCAGGACTGCAGTGGTCTGAAACAAGTGCTTTATAACCTCGTTACTTTTTTCTGCTCAGGAGTTGCAGCGGAAAAAGTAAATCTGAGACTTCACCCTAGTGCCTTGGTTTTATGAGTTCAGTCAACTATGTATTCAAGAGTAGAGAATGAAAATGTGGTGTTCTTTTTACTCTTCTGGCACTTGTTAAAGGAATCTTGGCTTCCCACCCTAATACGCAAAAGTAGCATACATTCTTTAGAAAAGTGTTGCCAAAACTTGCATTCTTGTTTGTAAGTTACAACATAACTGGAAAGACATTCAAAAGCAATCAGGTTTCCTAGGTTAAAGTCCTCAGCATTGCACACAGCCTTCTGGTGTAGGCATTTTGCAGGGTCCTAGGTTCAGCTGCAACAGTTACTTCTCTCCTTCTTAGTAGCTGGTGCAGTGCTGTGCTTTTGACTTCAGCCTGACAACAGTGCTGATTGGTAACACTGATGTTTTTAGCTCTTGCTGATCAGTGCTTACCCCCACCAAGGACTTTTCAGTCTTGTGCTCTGCCAGTGAGGAGGCACATGGGAAGCCGGGAGGAAGCAGAGACAGGACACCTGACCCAAACTGGCCAAAGGGGTATTCCATACCACAGCACGTCATGCCCAGTATAGAAACTGGGGGGAGTTACCCGCAGTCCCAGATTGCTGCTCAGGTCGGGCTGGGTATTGGTCAGCAGGTGGTGAGCAATTGTATTGCACATCACTTGTGTTTATTGTTTTCTTTTCCTTTTCCTCTTTTAGTTTCATATTCTCTCCCCTTGTTATTTCCCTTATCATTATTATTATTGGTGATAGCACTAGTAGTTTCGTATTATACCTTAGTTACTGGACTGTTCATATCTCAACCCTCCAGGAGTCGGGAGGAGGAAAGAAGGAAGGGAGTGAGCAAGCGGCTGCGTGGTTCTGAGTTACTGGCAAGGCTTAAACTATGACATGCAGGAACATTTGTATGGTGCAAGAGGGGAGAGAGAGAATGTGGTGGGACACAGACTGTTTACAATGACCACAGCTTCTGTTGCATGCGAACCATCTACAGCACAGAAAAGGTGTACAGACCAGTACTGATGTGGTATTTCAGCGTCCTGTTTCTATGGGAAGCAACAGTTTGGAAACTCATGCTCTGAGGGCTAAACTGGATCAAAAGCTGAGCACTTGTAGAAAATGAAGAAGTTGGACAGGGCTACAGCCTGTGGGAGTGTATTTCAAACTTCATCAAAGACAGAAACTTTTGCTCAGTTTCACCTTGCAGCATTACTTTCATGTCCTTATTTATGCTGCCCACTAAGGGATGCTCCCTAAAATGTCTCTGAAGCAAAAAGCCAGGTCATATGGTGAACTCTGTATTTCAGACCTGGCTGTCTTACGCTGGGATTATCAATTCAGATTCTTCTGCTTGCACAAGAAGGTGAGCCAATAACCATGGTACTGAATGTGCTTGGAGCATATTCTCTGCATCATGCCTCCTCCTGTCCGCTATTTAGCAGGCTGATATGATGCCCAGATGGAGGCAGGAGTATGGATGAAGAGCAGGTAGAAGGCTGATCCCAGCCTGCTTATTGCTTCTTTTTCAGAAGAGTACAGGGCAAGTTTGTTTAGATTTTGGCTGGAGGAAAAGACCCATTATTGGTCATCTGTCCTGTAGATGACTCTAATCTCACTTCCAACAGACTTTCACGCTAGCCTCTAACACTTGCACAGATATTTAAAAAAGAAAGACTATTTGGAAAAGAAATGTGTCAGGTTGGACCTCTCATTTCTTCTCCCTGGAATTAGTAACTTGCAAGCTCCAAGCCTGGCAGACCGAGGCACCTGCCTAATGCTTTGTCTTCTTGTGGTGCACTAACAGATTACAAACTGCATACTAAATGGAGAGCAGATACACCACATAGAAATGAAGCACGCAAAGACTTTTTGCCTGTCACATTTTCTCAAATACAATACTGAGATGTTTTGATAAAAATGTTCCATGCTGAGCCAATAAAATCATCTATGACATGGTGTTAGAGTCATTGGTTCGTAGAATGTTTTTAACAGGAACATTTTTGCATGTATGAGGTAAACAACCTGGCCAGTACATCATCTGTATACTAAAATCTTAACAAGCAAGTTTCCTTCATCTCCTAAATGGAATCTAGTCCTCTTCCACTGTATTTATTTATGTAGTAGCTGTCGGTAGTCCACTTTAAAAAACTACAAATTTTGTCTAAGAATCATAAAAACCTGAATTGGTGTGCATGGAAGACAGAAAGTTTGGGCCCCCAGTGATACCGGGTTTGTGTGGTTGTTTCTTCTGCCTTCAGGGTACTTATCCAAACCTCTAAAGAACTGAATTTTTTGCTATTTCAAGCTACTGTTTAAAGGGTCATCTTGATTGGCAAGAAGTTCTTAGACCACTTAAGTTGTCTGATGTCTGGAATTTTTGGAATTTTGGATGTTTGGATAAAATTCAAAAAATGTTTGGAATTTTACTTAGATGTCTTTATTTTTTTAATAGTTAGTACTCTTGCACAGGTACCTACAGGAGTGTGCTTGTCTTTCATTCATAGCCCAAACATGTGGAATCAAGAAAATGCAGATAAAGAGTGAAACTCCACTGTAAACTGCAGTTCTTTTGAGAGACAGTGTGACTTGGTGACCAGATATCTTGCAGTATAGCATAGTATAGTACATATAGAGATTCTGCATTCATTTAGTTTACTCTGTTTTGTTAGCTTCATTTTATTCTGGGTTTGTCAGATATTAGTTTCTGATATTCCCTCTACAATGGAGAGAAAAAAAAGATGGACAATGCTGCAGCACAGTGTAAGGATCAGAAAAAATACAGGGAATAGTGCCTAACTGTTGAACATGTGTTTAACTTTCTTCATCTCCCAAAAGGCTCCCCTGTTTTGTCAGAAAACCTAAATACACTGGTAGCACCTCAGTAATTTCTGGAATGCAGCTGTCTTCGGGTGAAAGATTAGAATTGTTTTAGGAGAGTCTAGTAACAATGGAGAGTCACTTGGGGCAGGTTGGGAAGAGAATACTGTAACCAATTGAAAAAGCTGAAGGAATTCAGATGTTGAAGGCAATTACTCAGGTTGCAGTTATGCTAGCACAGCAGGACTCCCAACTCCTGCTCTTGTAATAAGTCAATCTGACATCTTCAACTGTCACCATTTAACTCATCTGTTCCACAGACTGAGAGGCTGCTTCTCCAGGAGAGCTGTATACTTGATGCCTTCGTGGGACAGTGGGTCAGAGAAAAGCATTACACCATCTGATGCATTTTGCTTAATTATTTCAGTTGTTCTATTCTTCCGAATAATCATCTCTGGAGAAAATTCTTTGCTTTGTTCTGAGAACACAGTGAGTGAGCAAGGGCAGGGCTGGATAACTAGGTCTTGTTTAATGCAAAATGAGTTTGAGCCTCCTGGTTAGTAAACTTTTACTGACAGAACAGAGATGAAGGCAAGCAAAGATCCCCTGTTAAAACCTAGTACGGTGTGTTAGTATTTTCCAGTTTCTTTCTCCACTGTAACACTAATCACAGTGGGCAATGCAGTGGTAATCTCAGTACCCTATGATGTGATCTGGCATGACAAATCCTGTTTTCTGTGTCTAAATTTCACAGATACGAAAACTTATGTGCATATAAGAATAAATCCATAAGGCTAGCAATTGCCCCAGCATTTGTATAGGATAAGGCAATAGTGCTTTATGTATAAATATACACATATACATAGGTTTATAAAGTATATACATGTAAGTGTGAAGGCAATGGTTTGGATGTGTTTATTTCAGGATGTGCTCCCTAAGGTCATGAATTACACCATGAAAGCAGAACCAGCAGTCTACTCTGCTGGCACACAAGTCACAAAAGCTACTTCAAATGTTTCTGTTTGTAATATTTCTGAAATAATTTCACAGACACACCTCCCACTGCCTTTTAAAAAACTCAGTGTGTCCTTACTGATGAAGTGGGGGACACCCTCACAACAGGGTAGCTGGCCAAAAGCCACATTGTTAATTGCTGCCTTTGCTGGGTCTCAGACATGGGAGACTGCAGGCTCCATCTCTAGGTTTCCTCAGGATCCCTGAGTATGTCATGAACTCTGTTTCTGAGACCCTGCTAGTCATACGGGAATTTGGCTTCAGGAGGCTGATGATAAGGCCTGGCTTCTCAGGGGTCTTCCAGAGGGTCTAATCATGGCAAAACCTTTCCTAACAGAGCATTAGTTTACGCCTTTCTGACTTCTTCTTCCCACTATGCTGGAGTGACATGTACTATGTGCCCACCTGAGACATCATTATCTTTTTGATTTGCCAGCATAGCCTGTGCTGTACAGGAGGACATGAGCCCTTGTAGCACAGGAATGTGCTGGTGATCTGGCCTTGGTGTTTTGGTTATTTCTTCCATGGGGAGAAGTCCCTGGTGCTGTCAGTGTGACAAAAACAAGCGCTCAAGGGCTGCTGTTCGCTGCTGCCTATGCTTTTTCCAGATAGCAGTTATGAACGTACTTTGTAGTATTGAATCAACCTTCTGAAAATCTTCTCTCTTCCATGTAATTTTTGAGGCACCGGGGTAGTTCCTACTGAATAAAGGTACATGACAGGCAGTGACACTACTTGCGCAGAGTTCTGTGAACAACATGAAATACATGACCTTTATAGAAGCAAGCATCTATTTCAGGCATTCTGGTAATCAAGATATGTCATTAACATTGCTGAAATCAAAAATGTCAGTGCTTTGTACAAAAACATAAAGGAACCAAAGAGCTCAAAGCAAGTGTAAAAAAACGAGATACAACAGACAAAATTTATGAATATGAGCATGGGCACAAAGTAATATTTGTTTCTTAATGCAAAGCAATTCCAATTCAGGTAGCTCTGGTTAACCACAAAAGTCAGGTGCTGTTGTCTAGGGAGAAGGACAAAGTTTCTTAGAGAGCAACAGGGAAAAGGAAGCAGTAGGGGAAGTTATCTGCCTGGTCTCCTAGACTTTTTATATTTTTGAGCAGGAATCCAGGGAGTCCCTACTACTTTAATAACTGGAAGCATCTCAGTATTTGACTGGATCTGTTTATGGAAGAAGAGAGCAGATACGAGCTGAACAGAAAAGTACACTGTTATCTTCAGTGTAACTAGTAAAGCATATGGCTATGAATAAGTTTCCATTATTTTAAGAATAAGCCCTTGATAAATAACTTCTTTTACTTCTTAAAAAATGCAAACTGCATGACAGAACTTAGATTTCAAAAGCCATAAGCAGAGCACTGCATACATAAATGAGATCTTTTCTTAAATGCATGGCTTTGAAAAGCCACCACTGTTGTCTCCTCCTTAGCTTCTCCATAAAAACAGTAGCATGCTATGGCTGAGACTCAATTCAGACTATGACAGTTCCTACCAAGTAAATTAAAAGCAATACTCTGCTTTCACCTTCCTATTCTAGCAGTACTGTAACAGTGCAGTGGGAGCCAAGCTAAGCCTTTGGGAAGAAATTACCATTGTGTCCTTCATGTCCACATCTCTTCTAAATTGCTTTTTGGTAACCTCTCCTAATTGGATGCAAGGTGGGAAAGTTGTATCTCCTGTGACTTGCATTATGAAAATATTCCTGCAAGCTCCTAATGGTTTCTGTTGTTCTTGACATTTTCCCCCTGTACAGAGAGGAGAAGGAATCACTGTAGTCACTGCAGCAATTAAAGAGCAGCTTTTTACAGTTTGATGTTCCTTCTAGGTGTGCATCTTCCCAAATATTTAGCAGTAGTCAGCAAGTCGACATCTGCAGTAGCAAGAAAATGCATGGCAAGAACACCCATTCTGGTTGTTTTGTTTTTTTTAATGAAGCTATGTCCTGGAGCAATTGTCCTTTATGAATCATGTCTGATAGATGTCAGTGTTGTCTTTCAGTGAATATATACATACATAAAGGCTCTTGCATTTCTTCACAGTATTTTCTTCTCTAGGCAGCCCACTCTTCATGCTAGTCATTTCAACTTTGTTATGGATGTATAGAGCTCATAGGACTTACTAGCAGTTTATAATTATCACAGTATCCAGCTGTCAGAGATCTTCTGGCAAAATAATTCTGAATTTTCCCATCTACAGTGATCTGCTTTTTACAAGGCAGGAAACTTTTCACAGCCCTCCAATTTCCAAACTGCATCAATCCTGTTGCAATCTAAAATTTCTAATTTATGATGGATGATCATAAAGGGTAAACCTAGGGTGCTAAGTGGAGTGAAGCTGATGAGAGAGCTGGAATGCTAGAGCAGTGTTTACCCATTTCATCATTAACATGCTTTCTTGTGTCATTCTGCCTCATGTCAACTACTGCTTATCGAGACACCTAAGCACAATACAAAGGATAAAGTGTATCAAGACCTTTCCCAAGGAGGCAGTATAGGTACTACCCTACCACCAGTTTGACTCCTGTCACTCTAAGCAAGTCTTTCCACATCTCTACAGACACTGCAAGCCCCAAACACTCTCAGGTGCCTTTATACCATAACAGAGAATATTCATCATAAAGCCATATTAAAACCATAAAACAGCTGCCTGGGTGGGCTAAGACACAGCGTTCCCAGAACTTAGGCACTGGGAACTGGAAAAAGCATACAGGTAAATTATTTTTAATGAAGGGCCAAGTCACAGTTAAATGATCTGTGAGGTGGATGTAGCCTAGCTATTACGCTTTTCTTTGGACTGAGAGCATGATCCCTTTGCTGCTGAGCAGTGTAGGCACATTCAAGCTGTCAGGCCAGCTACCTCACCTAAGCCTTCCCAACCATGGTGTACTTGGGGGTCACGGAAGAGCTGGCATTACACCTCAGCCTTTCTGAGTTTAGCAACCACAGTTGAGATGACACAACACATACTACACTCCAGTCCCAAGCCAACAGACGAGACAACTATTTGCCCAGCCCTGAGAATATGGCTTTTTTGTTTGTTTGTTTGTTTCTGTTCTGTTTATTCAGCACAGAAAAGCTTCTTGCTCCAGAGCTATAGATGTCCAGAATTGATGTTGAGTCAGGAAGGATTTGACTGGACACAGCTCTGCAGCCTGGAGCCTTTACAAACACCATGTACCACTGAGCTTATCTTAAAGTTTAGCATTTATACATGGGGTGGTAACAGCCCTTCAGAAGTTAATACAGTCATTGCTTTTCTGAGGTTTATAAAGTGAAATCTGAACTATATTACTGATATTTTTCTGGTAATATTCACAATGACCTGAAACATGACTCTTAATAACACAATCAAGCATCTGACAGGTATTTAGATGATCTTTCCAAAATTTCAGCAGATTTACTAAGTATTACTGCAATGGTTGTTTTTAAAAAGAAAAAGACAAGCCAGGCTCCAGGGAAGAATTATGAGGGCATTTTTTCAGTAATATGTATTTTGCAGGCAGATATCTAGCTGTGAAAGCCACAGAGGCTTTGTACATTGTAGAAAGCTACCCATTAGGTCTACTGCTGCCAATTGTGACACAAATTGTCAGTGGCAGAGTTTTTTCTGGTCTTCTCAAATTAGAAGTGAGCTAACCACATGCAATGCTTTCATTTGTTTAAAATGTCTGTGTTTTTATGTATAGTAACTGAAGATGTTCTTTCAGTTGCAGCTAAAATTCTGCTGTATGCTTTTAAACACTGGTGTCCAATGCCGTGGGGCATTGGTTCAACAGTTTAGTTATTGTTCTGAGAGAAAGGTAGGTTTAAATGTCTGGTACTTTCGCCCGATTAAATGCCACCCCTCCTGCTTTTTTCCATTCTATGAAAGCCCAAAACTAGGATTTGTTATTTTGAATTCCTTAATATTTTATGTTATTTAAAGCAATTAAAACATGGAGTGATTCCTCTGACTCCACAGGACACACCGTGAAATAGTATTGCAGTCTAATCTTTCACTATACTTTTTATACTTTTAGTACGACTTTTATTATTTCCCTGGAAAAGCTCTTTCCTTCCATTTGCCACTGGGGAAATCTTTGGCTTAAAACAAGCTGCAGGCTATGCATAGTTCTTGAATATTTTAATGATCTACACAAAACCCATTAACGGCCACAATGGCAACTAATGCTTGAGAGACAGTAGGATAACAGTTGTCTTGGAGTCTGCAAGAGGCCAGAAGAATCTTAAACACTAATTTTGCAGGAAAGATGACGAATTGCCTTGAGCAGCAATGCAGCTCATTCAAATGCATGTCCGTCTGTCGTGATGCAGAACTGGTGCTTCAGCTCTCTGGTGTAATGAGCTCTGAATCAGGTGCTGTCCCTGGTTTCTGAGCAAGCTACATCCACAGAGTAGATGCTTGTAACTCCTTTATATATTTGTCACTTTGGAGGGAGGAGGAGGTTAAGTTAGGTCCAGGGAAGGAATGCTGTGAATATGGATTCTGTATCTTTTTTGGTAGACTAGTAGTTGAGTCAATATAGCTGTGATCTCTAAGAGCGGCAGATCAATCCTAAGCTTCATGGGAGGTAACACAAGTCTGAAATACTCTCCACATGTGTTCAGTCAGCATATTTGGGCTGTGCATCGGTGAAACACATTCCTGGAGGCAGGGAAGAGGAAATTATACATGGCTTAGGGACTATTTGCTTGAATCGGTCTAGTTGTATGTTTCTGTCAGATTCAGAGGATTCTTAGTGTCTTCCCCACAGTGTCTGTATCCTGCACTGAGTGTATAAGTGACCTCTCATACTGGCAGCAATGCCGTAAGTGAATTATACTTTAGAGGACAGGAGCTAAATGCCAGGATGCTACTAATTCTTCCAGCCAAATGGACACCTGGAGTGCTAATGTGTTGTTGTACTTACTGCTTGAGTTATGAGGAGAAAATATGCAGCGAAACTCCAGATAATTGGATGTGGATTGCATTTGCAATTATATGTTCTCTGGATAATATGCATGCATCAAGAGACCTAATATTCACCCCAGCAAGAGAGCATAGTTATAGGCAGGCTGAGCAAATGGAGTTTTTCAATTTAAATGTGCAAATGAATTTTGTACACACATGGGCGCTATTAGCAGATGGGCAGTAGGAAAGGCTGGGTACAGGGAGGAATTCTTTCCCTTTAATTCACTATGAATCTGTTCCTCTGTATGATGTTTCATCTTCAGGAATAGATTTTATTATCTGTAAATATAAAGTATGAGATTGCCATTTACAATAACCCACAAGAAGCAAGGATGAAGTGCTGGATAGAGAATTTTCTCTGGATGGAGAAAAAATAATCAAAAAAGAGTGAGCTAAATACACTGACTCTTATGAGATCTTTAGAAGAAGATGTGGGGTGGGTAGGTGTAGCGGAATTACATTAACTATAGTTGGTGAACTAGCACAAGATTGTTGAAAATTTTGACAATTTCTTAAGGAAAAAAGAATTCTTAAAAAAAAGCTGTTTAAGAAGAAATGGGCATCAGCTAACTCCTTAGAATGGGAGTAAGTGGGGAATTTGTTATTGCTTGTTTTAAATTGCTGCTCTCAAGTTCTTCTGCTGTATCCTGATATTAAGGGGATGGTGAAGTGCAGAAAGGCTTGTCTAAGCAGAAAGGAGAGCGTGTGTGTATGAGCTGGCATTTCTGCTGAACCTTTGTCTCAACCAGATCTCACTGTTCATTTTTTAAACACAGCCATATTCTTGGCATCTCCCCTTTTATTATCACAGGAAATTGTCACTGTGACAAAGTACATTACAGAATTTACAAGAAACACTGACTAATAAGGGTCCAGTGAGTCTTTAAGGAGCTCTGCATACTTTTCTGATCTCTGAGGGCTGTTTTTTCCTCAGCCCTAGTCATGATCACATCTTAGCCGTTGGTAGCTCTGCAGAAAACAGTAATTCCAATTGATTTTCAGCACAATTTCTGAGCACAATACCACCTGTCAAAATTGAAATATCATCGGCTCTTGAACAAGAGTCCTAGTTGTCAGCTAGTCAAACTGACCACATGTGAAGCAGTCGTGCTGCTGTACCTCCTCTATCTGACAGGAAGAAAAGGGGAGCTGACCTTCTGGAAAACAGCATGTGCTGCAGGGCAGAATTTCTGCTGTCAGCCCATGCTCACAGATGACGGGGAGGTAGAGCAATCAGAGACATGCAGCAGCAGGCTGGCTGGCCAGCCCCAGTGCCCACCAAGCCCTGTGTCCTGTCTCAGGCAATAGGCAGCAACTGGTGCCTCAGGGGCTGGTGGGGGAAAGACACAACAGAAAGATGATGCCTCTGCTAAATGAGTTTCCCCTAATCCGGGACCATGAGAGGTAACTCAACCTTTCTGACTCCTATTTTTTCACTTGATAGATCTGCAGGGAGTCTTGTCTCTTCTATAATCTTGTTTGGTTGTTGGCTCCAGCTCCCTCCTGCTCTCCCATAACAACCACCACCCCATTACACCATGGATCAGGTTCCTCACCGTGAGACCACCAGCAACCCATGACTTCAGAAGGGGGCTTCTCTCACCTTAGAGATCCAGAGCAGCCAGGGACAACAGATGTTAAACCCTACGCCACTAAGTGGAGTGTAATCACCTCTTGGTCTGCTGCCTCTCCTCATCCTTTATCTACATTGACTAGAAACAATTCCAAGCAAGCCACATAATCAAATATTGTGACTGGAGTCACATGCCATTTCAGACACCTTGAATAGTGTCACACATGATTGATGTGGAAATACAGAGCACCAGAATATGTCAGAGCTTTACTGATTATTGGCTCTGACTGTGAATAAGGCTGAAAAGGTAGAGGAAGGTGCAAAAAATAGTCTTCATGGCAAACTGTGGATTTGTTTTGTTCCTAGAAAATATTATCCTTGCTTTCTTTTGATAAACGACTGATTTATATGCTAAAGCATGAGTTTTGCTAGCCCTTGCATAAGGAACATTTGTTTTTGTTACTGCAGCGAGGGAATGCATGCTCCTATTTTCTATGCAACTATGAAATCTTTTCTCAAAATTTGCTTAAGAACTTGATCTGAAGAGGGTCTGAGCAAATAAGTGTTTCTCAATGACAGATAAGAATTTCTTTTTTTTTTTTTTTCTATTCCCACATGGAAGAAAGAAACGTGTCTATTCTCCATAAAGGAAAATCTAACCACAAAAGGCTATAAAATCATTTGGGAGGTTGGAGACTCGTAATTTGGCCTGCTCCTTGCAGCCTGCAGAGGTCCCTCTCTTAGCTTGGGAGATGGAGGGGAACATCCTGTGTGGCAGGAGACACTCCCTGAACTACGGTGGTCATGTAAGATGATAAACCAGGAGAGTTGGGGGTCCCATTTTGCAGCCCATGTGAAGTGCTGAGAAGGATGCCTGTGCTGGTCTTTTCAAGACTTCTAACTGACCTTAAGACTGGCCACAGTTTGACCTCATAATGGTTTATTTTCCCCAAAGCAGATACAGTTAGTATGAATCACCCACAATTAATATCTGGGTGAACATACAAGGAAAACAATGTCTTCAGTAGGGAGCCAGCAAAAGGCTTTTGTCAGTGACACTCGCCTTTGCCCTGTTTTTTCACCCACTGTGATTAGAAATTCATCAAATATGTCTGGAGAATTTGCATGCTTAGCCTGCTTTGGAAAGAGGGGATTGTCTAGCTGTGAAAGGAGATTATGCAGCAATTTCCTCCTCAGCACAGCAAGGCAATGAATCTGACTCTTTATTATAGAGGAAGGATGAGTAACAACGGTTGCATTTCCTGTGCAGTGAGAGCAACATAAGCTGTGCTCCAGGTTCCTTTGGGAATTTCCGTGATCATGTCGATTTCAGACACAATGCCTAATGTTACTACGAGAAAATGTAGATGTTTAAGTTGGAATGCTTGTGGGGAATGAGAAAGGGATCGATTTATTAAATGATGTGTTTGATCTCAGCTAGAAAGACAGCTGTACAGAAGACAAGCTTGAAGATTGTTCCTTGAGTTTTATAATATGTGCATCAATTACTGACAGCAGCACTGTATTTCTGAGATGACCATAGTTTTGTGAGAATGTGAGATATTCTTATATTCTCTCACCCTTTAGGAAAATATTTCCCTCCACTTATGAAAATATTTCACTCTGTGAAAGGCTATAGAGAAGTCTTGCAGTTTCTTGTATTTGCTAAATAAATTAGGAAAAGAGGTCCCACAAAGCATCTGCATCTCTCTCCTGTGTTTTCATGCTCCTGTGCAGGGCAAACACAACTCAATGCTGCTGGTCAGGCATCAAACACTCTCTTTCTGTTTACCAGAGTTTTTAACAGATGTGCAGTGCTGCTTACATTATTCTAAATCCTTTACTTGAGGGAGGCTAAGCATCTGCAAATGCAGAAGTGTGTCACAGGTACAACAATCACAAGGACACATTCTTGAATGGTCCAGAAAGACACAGTCCAGCAACTGGATGCTAGCAAGACACTGATGAAAGGAAAGATTTCCTGAGCAGCCCTGAGCACATCCCTTAGGACCAGCCTTAATGTGCATTGCAGTCTTGGAATCCCAGACCAAGGCTTGGCTTCTGAGGGATCTCAGAACTTTATGTTCAGGCCCACCAGTGAATGCCCACAGAGACTTTGCATGCTCAAAACTAAAAAAATGTCCTAAAAAAAAAGTGAGTGAGGGAGGGAGGGAAGCATTAAGCCACCACTGAATAAATGCACCTATTATTTGCCTGTGGAAAGATAGTGTTCACCAGGTTTTTCCTCTGTCCACAAAGTCTTAGTAAGAAGCTTCAGTGACATTTGTCTCTCTAGCGTAGAAAATGTTTCATCATTTTTTGTAAAGCTGGATACTTACTTTAGCAAGAGGAACTTGGAAGTTCACTCTAAAACAACCTGCAGTAACAGTGTTGAAAATGTGCTCTCAAGAGAAGAAGAAAAACTCCCAAGGGAGAGAAAAGTGGTGGCCATGTCAGGTTATTGTAAAATAAACCCAAAAGCTGTTATTTACATCTTGGGTGAAGCCTACCATGGCAAAAGGATCTGTAAAGCAGTCCTGGTCCATCCAGTACTCTCTATGGTAAGGAACGGAAGAGAGCTTTGAGTCATGAGCAGATGCAAATGTGTGAGGTGCCTAAGGACACATGGTTGGGTGTGCCTATATACAATTAGGCCCATTTTAAATGCTTAGGCACATTTTTTGTTAACTGGCTTTTTTTTTTTTCCTTCCTTTTTTTTTTTCTTATAAAGGAAATGCAGTGACTACACATGCCTTATTAAAAGATTACTTGTTTGGCTGGTGGCCATAGAGGAATAATTCTTCTTATTGCTCAATAAATCAAGTTACTGTCATTTTAAACACTCTAGCTGAATTTCTGATCAGTACATGAAAGAATTAACTCTACCACTGTTATGTTACCATAGCATTAAAATAACAACAAATTTGGGAAACATACATTCGGAGCATAGGCAAAATCCTTTTAAAAATTTGCACATTCTGTAAAAATCTGTCTGCTACTTGGAAAATACACAAGTAGAGCTGTGGACAAGTAAAGTGCAAATAAAATATGTGCAGGAAAGCAGAGTGGTGTCTTTTGCATCTGTAGCTATTTCAAGTACATTTTTAAATTTTAAAATAAAATGTTAAATTGGTTTTCATTTCAGTTAACACAACTTTTCTTACGCACAATAATAATCAGGTTATCCTGGGGTGGGAGGGGTATTGATTTAATTTGGAGTGGTGGGTTCCTTCCCTGAAAGGTTTTTTTGTTGCTTTAGCAATTGAAAGCCTTTCTTTCCTAATGCGATTAGTACAAATAATTACCAAAAGATCTTTCTGTGTCATCTGAGAACAGTTCCCCCCAGTGGTATTAAAAAGCCTGTATGCAGTAGGGAAATAGTCAATGGCTGTGGGTAGCTGAAAAGATTGTACTTAACTGGTGCCACTCAAACCAGCAAAAATCATCTTCAAAGGCAGGACCACAGTGATTTTTACCCTAATCCCCATTGTGCCCAATTGATGGGAAGAAGAAACAGTAGCTGTTGTGGGCAAAATGCTACTACGGAGGGCTCACTGTCAGCAGGGTGAGGTGAGGGGACACAACCTGAATGGTAGGTGTCATGACAACCCTCTTGCAGCTCTTGTTCAATAACGTACAAGTGATGAGCAACAACAAAGCTTTAACGTTGCATGTGCCAAATTTCATGCTACTCCTTTGGTTCTGGCTGCAGGTGAGGGTCCTCCCCTCTGCCCTATTAAGAAGGAAGCCTACTTGCATTTCTTTGGCGTATTCCTGAAATCTATGAGAAATTTCAACAGTGTGTGGGAGAAGCTTCTGACTTTTCAGCTTTAGGACAGCTCCTTGCTGCTCTCCACAATTTTTACATTTTAGGCACTGTATTGAAGAGTTACAAAATTTGTACAAAAAGAAAAAAAAAAAAAAAGGAGGAGAGGAAGAAAGAAAATGTGGCTCTGTAAAGGCGTCCTGCTAGGGGAGCAGGTCTGAATTAATTTCTGTGACTTTAATCCATGTATCTAATCCATAACTTTATTACTTGTTCAAGTCAAACTGTATTTTTCTGATGTTCTAACCCTTCCTTTCAGGGGTTCTGGCTATGTATCTATCTGTGCTTCTATGCAGCATAATATGTTGTCCAGGATAACTGGAAATTGAAATCTACAAGGCATTTCTTCAGCATGTCTGTGCAGATACCAACTTGACAGTTACATGTCTCTAATGGTAGACCATTGTTCAGCATTGCCAGGAAATAAGCATTCTGGCCTGACTTGCCTGATATTCCTTGAAATTGCAGGACACGTGTGGGGATCTTTTCCAGCTCACTGTGAACACTGTGTTGTTTCAATGGGGAATGGGCTTAGTAAAGACCTCTATTCAGGGTGCTTTGTCTCATGCTGCTATCTGTGCCTGTTTCCTCTCTGCCCATCCTCTGGAGACTTCCAACTTGCGTAATTGCATTTGAACATAATCACATTTGTGCATCAAAGAAAATGCACAACCTTGTTGTCACAAGTTAATTGTTCCTGGAATAATTCTTACAGGTTGTCCACAGTTGCCTGTCTCTGTAGTAGACTCGTCATTCCCTCCAGCTCCTGCGCTTTTCCAAATTGCTGGTATTATTTAGCCCCTTTAGCTGACACTCCTGGAAACTCTTATTACCTAATGCACTAGTGAGCTGACTGTTGCCAGTAGCTACAACTTACCTTTACACACTGGTAAGCTGTAAACCTGAACTTTCTGTCTACTGCAGCCACATTAATAATGCAGTATGTTTCCTGTAATTACATACATGCACAGAGACTCTTTTTCTGTGAAAGGAAGAAAGGAGATGAAGGTGGAAGGTGGTGGAAATGACTACAACTAATTATTAATGCTGACTAGACCCCAGCTGCATAGGTTTAAATTAGCCCATATCTAACCCTAATAATTGCTGTTGGGATAATACTAGCACTTCTTAAGCAGGCTGGTTTAGAAGGGGAGGTGTATTGTCTGCTCACATCTGCACTGTGTACTGCTACTAGCACTCACTCAGCAACGCAGGCCAAAACTTTGTCCTTCTTTATTTTTTAGTTCATTTTGTTAAATTTTAGTCATTTTGTGTCCTTCAAAGCAGCAACAAATAGTGATTTCTGGGCAGCTGAGCAGGGCTACTTTCCTGGTGAAACCATGAAGCCTAACAAAGGAAAGGAATGTAATATAAAGAATTTCATATATTTTAAGTGTTATTAACAAGGCCTTCAGAGAATCATTTGAATTGATCAGTGAGGCAGGAACACCATCTTTGCTTCAGGGCAAAAGGAGTTCAAAATTCAAGACACCCTGCATTTTTCTTCCTTAGCTGAGGTTCAGGATTCTGGAATAAGTAGAAACTATGTTATGCCCACGAGTATATGCATCAGCCTTTTCTGTTTGAGGAAGATCAGGCTTTCTCTTTGGAGCTTGTGTCTTTAGAATCTATTTTGTCCACATCCTTGTTTTCTCCTCTAGCACTCACAAAGTTGCTAAAATATAGCTCCTTTATTGAAAACTGTGAAAGAAGGACACAGAGTTTAGTATGATATTAGAAACACAAAGACAATTCATTACCCTTTGGCAGCTTTTAATGTAATTGGAATTAAGCAGCAGTTAAACAGTGTGCAGGGAATTTGTGAGCAAGAACAAGGCATACCTCAAGTGAAAGCATATATTAGATCTTCACTATTGCTGTGGTTGAGCAGGAAGAAATCTTGCCCACACTGGCAAGAAATTTGGATCCATCTCTGTAGCAGACAACGTCTGAAGGAGTGGTAGAATTTTGAAAGGTCTAGCTTCAGACTATGGCCCTGATCAGAAAGGAATTTAGGGACATGATTTACCCAGTCTGTGTGTATACAAGCCAAGGCTGCTAAATGTCTCTTAGCCTTCTGGCAGCCTAAAGGTGTTTGTTTCCCTTACCCACCATCACGGCCACCCTTCCCACTACAGGCATAGCATACCTACTGTGGTGTACACAAGGACAGCTCCATTTTATTTGACTTTTTCTCTGGATGGTTATCTGGATGAGCTTGACTGGGAACACAGGATACAGGGTGACCTCAACCCTGCCTGTCTGGTCTACCCTTTCAAATACTCCACAGTAAATGTGTTTATTCCTTAGGCACCCTTAAGAAGAAGGAAAAAGACAGTCTGTCCCCTCCACCTCCTTTTTGCAGTCCCACTGCCACTCCACAGCCTCTGTGGTGAAACACAGGCAGACATAAGAAGCCCTCAGTGGACACGACCTACAGTTTGAATGCAGGAAATGCTGCAGGAATAATGAACTTGTCAAATGAAATGATGATTACTGTAAACTCATTCTCATACATATTTATGTATGAGAGCATAAACACTCCATCACATACTTTTGTTGACACCAGCATTTATTAGAAATACCTGACTTCTGTAACAAAGCTGCCATTTACCCACCTTCCTCTGTGCTGTTATAGGCTTTAAAAACCTGTTTATTGCTGTGTCACTGCTTCCTATGCTCTCTTTGTAGTTTGCCCAGTATCTTGCAGAAGTGGGTGTTTCCAAAGCAGCACTACTGCTCTTGCACCATCCGGCAGTAATGGCCCATGTTGCCCTGCACTGTGCATGCTTCTATGCTAAATGCAAACAAGTTATAATGCACCCATTTTACCTTGGTATAAGGGTCTGCTTAGTGCCCAGAGCAGCACAGTATCTGCTCTGTTTGCTCTAAACTGCACCAATGATATGAGATCACAGCAGAAAGATTTTTTAAAGATTTCAGAGATTCCTCTTTTCTATTTTCCTCTCTTGCTCTTGACCAGGTCCAACCTGATGCAGGAACCTTGAAGTCTTGTGTATGAGAAGGATTAACTACCTTATTTCAATTCAAACTTTTATTTCTAAACTGTGAGAGTTTTGCTTTTGTGCCAAACAATATGTAGCACAAAGAAAGCCTGGATTCAGGCATGAGAAAGATGTGACAAGATATCTGAAAATGCAGGCTGAGGTTTGCATTCAAAATATAGCTATGTAATAAAACCATATTTGATTAGACTACTGAAAACTCATGACTTGACATAAATTCTCCTTTGTCATGCTTATTTGAATTCTTCTTAATTATTTGCTGGAAATTGACAAAGTTTTCCAACCAATGCCAAAGGAGTGATTCATGCCTTCTATGGCTTTCTGATTGCACTAAGAAAGAATATTAAATATTAAATATGAAATGTCCTTGATGATGCTCGCATTCTGAGGCATGGTGAAAGCTGTTGCTTTTGTTATGATTGGAATTTTTGCACTTATAAATACTGTGTTGCCTACCTGTTTTAAATAGCAAACATCTCAATTCTGCTAACTTAAGCATAATCAGACATGACCAGAGCTAAACCAACCAGTGTAATTTAATTAGTATCTTGATTTAGGATAAGGTAGTTTAAACACATTATTTGGAGGTATTTTCAGAAATCTGCTAAGCAAACTAGCTCTTGAGCTGAAATCTTAATATTTTCTGCAGCTTACAATTCTGCATGTATAAATTTACTGTAAGAAATACTCTACAAATCCAAGCCAGTAATATGTCAATGTCCTGTAGTTTATTCCCATCAATTTCATAATACAGAAATTCTTCCATGCACTAGGCTGGCTCCATGTCTTTGACTTCTTTCCTTTTGTTTTTCTAATAGCAAAACTATTGCATATACATATGCTAGAGAGTTACTCTCTGAAAAAGTCAGTGTGTAGTTGAAATTTTGAAAATTACACTTTAAGGTGAAATAACATCTGATACCTCAAGTTTTAAACAGCAACAGTTGGGAATCTATGGAGGTGCAAAAACAATTCTGTCTTACCAAAAAAAATGAAAAGTGCAGTAAGTAGAGTTAATATTTTTAGAATAACAGGTATCTTGATGGGATCTTCTAGGAGCTTCTGACTAAGGTAAGCCTAGATTCAGGAAGGGCATTGGGTCATGGTTTCACTATGCAAAGCCTTTGGTGAGAAGACAAGGTCCAGGAACTTCTGTCCTCTGGAGCATGGTCTTGTCCCCATTCTTCCAGCATATATATGTTTATGGGGCCAGGCTGGGACTGAACTGGTAAACCTATTCACTTAAAAAAAAAAAAAAAAAAAAAAGACAAAAAACTCAAACCTTAAAAATCTTGACATAAATTCTTTTTTAAGTCAAAAATCATTTCTCTGATCCAGTTGAGAGCCTGGCCACATGAACAATTTTTCTGTTTCTGAATTAGTTTAGGTGACAGAGGGAATAAAAATGAAGGAGAGACAGGGGAAAGGATGATACCACTGCCAAACTGTTCATCATGAAACCACAGTACTACACTCCAAAATACCTTTTCAGTTCTGAATTAGGCTCTGACTCAAAAAAGCACTTAGATATATGATGTAGCCCATCTCTGACCAGGAAGGCATTTCACCACTTGTTTAACTCCATGCACGTTTAAGTACTTTATTAACCAGGGTTCAATGGGGGAGGAATAATTCCTTGATTCAGGGCTTTCAGGATCTTTACTCAAATTATGCGTCCAGTCACTCCCCTGGCAGCAGCAGCACTGCGGATGTGAAGGCTGGTGAGCACAGAATCCTGCATAGCCACACCTGTGCAAAGTGGCGGTACTGCCACTGTCCCATGAACACTCACAAGGATTTATTCCACCAGGATAAAGTGGCTTAAATGCAGGTGTGCAGCTGCGTTTGCGCACCAGGGTGGGTGGGAGTTAATGAACAAGCCTGACCCCTGTGACTACAATGCTGCCCTAGCTCACTGCTGCACTCTGCAAATAAATAATTGGAACTGCCACAAGCACATCTGCTGGAGACTCCAGTGACAGAGAAAAGTGGTGACAAATTTGAAATAGACAGACAGACATAAAAAAAAAAAAAGAAGGAACAGAAAACTGCACATGGTCTTTCTTCTGCTGTTTCTGCTCTCAGGCAGAAGAGTCTAGCTGAGCACATTAAATGTCTTTGCATCTCTTAAATGCTACTTTACCACATAGCAGCACTAATTATCATTAGCCTGAACAGTGGCAGGGATCACCCCAGTTTTGTGACTTAGCAGAGGCAAGGGGAATGAGTCAGTGTCACTGATGAAAACCCCTGACATTCGTGGTTTGATGTTGGATTGCTGTGTCTCGTATAGTGCCACTAGCTCTGCTTTTGATTAGGATGAAAGAAACTCAGTGTCTCACATTTCACTTGAAGATGAAAAGACTCAGGAAACCTCTTGGTTCCCATGAAATAACAGCCCATTTTATGGTGGTTTTCAGTTTCAAATACTGGCTGTAACTATTTAAAGTATAAACATCTCTTGAAATGGCCATTGTAGTTGTGTTGTTTTTTCAAAACACTGTTTCTGCAGGCCACAGCTGTCGGACTTACAGAAAGCATGTTCCTAGTGCAAATGCCTGGTGTGAATGTGCACGTCTAATGTCAATATAGAAAATGCTGCCACAGAGGCAACATGAGCTCTCCTAAATGTTTTCACAAGCACTGAACTTACTGTTCTGTGCTTCAGACATCCAAGAAATCTACTGGTGTGAGGACCTGCTTTCAACACATCTATGTGAGCTGTGCAATAATTTCAGTGTAGTAGTTTTGGCTTTACGGTATGGAGATGATTTGGATACAGCCTCTTCACATCCGTTTCCCTTGCTTTTGAGTGTAGATGAGGGTAGAGAGTCTTCCCACAGCAGCCTTCTTATATCAATTGAATTAAGCACACTAATTGTTTTGCTGCCATTGACATATTTACTCTTATGTCTAAGGCTGCATATGCATTTAAGGGTCCATATTTTTACTTCGTATGTTTTCCTGCATTTTCTTACAGTCTTGATGTTTCCCCCCTCAGTCACATACGGCTGCAAACGGCCAGGGGGGTTAAAAAAAAATAAAGGTGAAGAAGGTGGTGAGAATGGGCAGAGACATACAAACAGCACTAGCACATGTATCCTGTTTGCTTTCCAACAGGTGAAAAAATGCATGTGTGAGTGTCAGCCTGTGCCATTTTAACATTTGCAGTTCCACCGGCAGGACCAGTGTAGAAGCAAAATAAAGTTTACTTCTGTGAGCTGAGAGATGAGGTTTTTAGTGACGGCTTTTGCAAGGACTCAAAGGGAGAAAGTATTGGCTTCAATCCAGGGGAGATGGATTAAGGAGGGGAGGCTGGTGAAGCACTAAAAGGAGGAATAAATGAATCATTTGCACAATGTGGATAGCCCACTCTTCCCATAGCATGACTGCTGGCAGTGACGCCGCTTATTGGGCCTGCTCACTTGCTTCGGGTCACCACCACCCCCTCCAATCTTTAAATAGTGCACTTATTTAATTTGAAGAAAGTGCCTGCAATCGATAAGAAGAGATCCTTTTATCTTCCTCATCAATCTCTTGTTAATGAACATGCACTTTTTTTTTTTTTTTTTAGCTTCTTGGTTACAATGCTTTTAATTTCTCAATGTATAGGAATAAGAGAGTGCCATCAAACACATGATGGAGCAGCTGATGCCACATATTGCTGCTTGCTTCTTTCTGAAGAATTGGCATGGTCTTAAAGGAAAACAGTAATCTGCGGGAAGATCACTTGCCCTGCACTGATGTGTGGTCCTCTGAGCATCCTTTCTTAAGCTGTGATACAGCAGAGCTGTGGATAACCACTTGCGAAGACTTTACTTTCCCAATGTCCCAGTAGCTGCAAGAAAGTAGATAATTCTTACAGAATCTTTCTGTGGGCTACTGGGATTTTATTTAAAGCAGACGTATGTTAGCAATCCAGTGACTTCCACGAGAATGACTCACCAAGCCTAATTTCCACAACCTCCAGCAAGTTTGGGTCTGATTATGGCATGACTGAAGATTCATCTGAGTTAAATGGCACTTGCTGCTTTGATTTGCAGGATGTTGGCATCTTGCTCATCCTCATCACAGGCTGGAGGTTAATGCTGACTATGGCTTTATGCCTCTCTTTGAGTGTTTTGGGAGTGGAATTTAGCAAAATAACACTTGATTCTTTGCAAAAACACTTCACAAAATAAAATTACAGTTTTGTAAGAGACTGAGTTTCAACCTGTCACTTATATATGGCAAGAGTCCAAATCTCAGTCACAGATTAGCCTAATTAGGGTAGAATCACACTACTTCTTCTAAGCTGAAAAGACCCAAGCCATATAATAATCAGAAAAAAATCTTTGCACAAGGGCCTAACCGAATTACAAACAGGCAAATAATTTCCTTCCTTATCCTTCTATATTGCCTGCCAATGGTCTACCCTAGTAAAACTTTGTTACCTCCAAGGTCACCATCCCTCTCCTTTTCTGCCAGGGTCTCCCTTTCTGTTAACCAGTTCTTATCTCATTTCTGAGTCACTCATCTCCTCCAGCCTGGGCAAGACTCTGTGTTAAAGCACAGTACACCAATGCCAGCAGGTAACTACAGAAATGTAAAAGGCACAAAACTGCAGCTGCAGGAAAGTATTTCTGCATTGCTAGAGGGGTGGGGCGTAGCAGAAAGTACCTGCAAAACCAGCAAGCTGTACCTTCAGCTTACAGTCGTGCGAGATACCATCAGCCTCTACCACAGCTACAAGAGCTGGCGTGAAAGGCAACGTGTTTCCTTACCAGCCCAGATGCGGTAAAGAGCGTGGGGTTGTATTTTTGTCCAAAAGGTCCCTCAGGAGCCAGCCCCGTGCGGTACCGGGCTGCAGCATTGCGGGCAGGCTGTGTGCTGGCTCTGGCAGTGGCCACCTTCGGACCGGGGCCAGGGAAACAGCCTGGCCGATGATTCAGCGCTGCCTTTCTCCCGTGTTGGCCGGGGAGCTCCGGGAGCAGCCAGGCCCCTCCGAAGGCTGCAGCGGCTTTGGGGTTGAGGCAGCTCTGCAGCCTGCCCTCGTGAGAGGAGGCGAGGAGGAGGTGTGAGCGGACCTCCATCCTAAGCGGTGCTGGAGCCCGCAGCCTGCGCGGCGGGGGAAGGGACCTGCCGCGGCGCATCCTGGCCGGGAGCCATCCACGGAGCGGCTGCGGAGGGTGAGGGTGGCTGCCGGCCAGGAGGAACCAGTGCGGGCCGGAGAAGGAAGCCTTAAACAGTAAGGGAGGCAGCAGGAGCTCCCTTTAGCCAGAAGGGCTGCGGTGGGCAGGCAAGACCCTTTCCCTGGTCCCTGCGAGGCTGCAGGGTGAGGAGGGGTGTCGGTGTTCCCACTTTCAGGGAGCCCCCGCTGGGAAGGCGTCCCTCCAGGGTCCATGATCAAGAGACGCAGAGGTTTCACAGGGCACTGTGCATGCAAAGGTGGCTATGATCTGAACCCTAACAGTCTGCCTCTCCATCCAGCTGTGTTGCCTTACGCAGGATTACTTCAACTTCATGGCAAACCTAGTAAGGAAGGTGCAAGATCGCCACATGCATTTCTGTTCACCTTCAGCACCAGAAAGATGTGAGCAAAGAAGAAACATAATTTGAAGGAGAGTAGTTAAAACGTGGATAGGTTGGAGAGTAGTGAAGATTGCAGAGGATTGAATATAGGTAATTTGCCTGTAAGGCCAAGATGTGGACAGGGCAATGGATCAAACAGAAGCACAGAGCAGCATCAACAGGGAAAAATTGTCTTACTGGAAATAGGAAGGTTGAGAAATTAGACATGGATAAAGAAGGCAAGATGTTTTTAAAAATTTGTGCCAAGCACAAGTAGTATCTCATCTGTGCAATGAAGAGAGTATTCCCAGCTGGTTCTCAGCTTGCACTCTGCTTTGAAGAGTGATTCTTCAGCTTCACGCCTGAGGAGCAACTTGTGTGTGTGAAAGTACGCCTGATTTTCACAGATTTATCAGTTAATCTAGTAAAAGATACATTCTTATGCTTACTTGTACCCACAGACCACCACAGCTGTCATGGCAATGCTGCTGTGATGTTACCCTTTCTAGAGTGGCTGTGTTGTTACTGCTGTCTGAAATAGGTTTTGAGATACTTGGAAAAGTCTGCACTCATGCAGAATATTACCAGCTAAGGAGCACATATGCTTTGTAGTAAGAAGAGACATGTACGTAAATATGCAATGCAAGCTGTTTGTTCTCTCTAAGGTTACTGCTCCCATCATTAACCTGAGGATCAGACACTTCACTGGTAATGTAGACTAGATTGTAAGATGGTTTATCGTCTTACATTCTTCCAGAGAGGGTTATCACTGGCTCTGCTTTAAGGTAAATTCTCCAGGCACTTGAATGCAGTAGCATCATGATTACTTCAATTGGCTACTACAGCCTCACAGGAAGCTTTGTGATCAGACATCCAACAATTAGATCTTGACATGACAGTATGTGAAAACACTATGGGATTCATTGAGATTTTGAGAAACCTTTCTTTAGCAAATATTACTAATGTTCTCACGGAAGTGAGGGAGGGAGAAAGGGGGAGTGGGGAGATTTGGAGACAGAGAGAGGAGATGAGTAGAGACAGATGTCTTTTCTGTCACTACCAAAAATATATAAGTACTAAGGAAATTACCTTTTGGATGCCTGACTAAGGTAGCAGAAAAAATGAGTTGAGGGCAATTTGTGGCACTTGAATATTTGTTCCCTTATGCATCCTGCAGCCCTTTATACTAAGGAGAAAGGGGGATTTATGCTGCCAGTTCCTTAATGCAAATGTTTTCACAAAGTCCAAGGAATCGGAAATTGGCTTTAAAGCCCCTCTCCTTTTATACATATGCCTGTGTTGTTACACAGGTGTACTTTTCTGTGGAAGACAAAAGAGACTGGGAATAGAGCTGATGCTAATCTTCTTTCATTATCTTAACGGGACTGTTGATTTACCCCTGTATTACACTGCACTGATGGAAATAGTGCTAGATATTGATAGGGGTCAGGAATAACAGACAAATTTAAGAACAAAGCAGAAATCTTGTTAATAATAACAGTATAACACACACCGCCCACCCCACCCCAAAAAAAAAATGTATGGGAGAGTGAGGATATATGCTAGTAGTGTACGAGCTCTTGAAAAGTATGTTTAGGAGCTGGCTTTAGTGTGAAGTCTTTGCTTTTTATGGATGTGGAAAAGGAGATTCCAAAAATGGACTATAAAAAAAATAATTATGCAGACCTCTTTGTAATAAGTTAAATGCGAATTTGTCAGAGACGGGAATGCTTTGGGTTTTTTTCCATTCTGTTTGACCTAAGATGCATCCCAGCACCATTCCTAGTGAAC
>NW_009928983.1:0-38729 GCF_000696875.1 Nestor notabilis
AATATTATAATAATAATATAAGTAATATTATATTAGTAATATTAATGCTGATAGAAGAAGCTGTTACTAGAACAGGAGAAAGTTCTTGTGATGTGTCCAGATTGCTGTTGCTAAGCTGTAAGTAGGAAATGACTGTTGTCTTGTGCTTCACAATGCTGCTTCTTCACAAGCTGCCCAGTGCACAGAATCTCCATCGTGCTGGTGCTTTGGTCAGTCATTACAGTGTCAGCAAAGGAGATGAAGAAATGAGATTTGCCTTGAGACCTTATGGTGTGTTTACCTGGGGGGGAACCCAACAACCAAATATCCCCAAACAAAAAAGCCAGCTACCCCACTAGCAACATTACAAATGCAGCACACCTTCCCTTGTGACTAATAAAAACCCACATGTGGATAGCTTTTGATTACCTAAAAGAGTAATGCTTTCGTGCAAAACTGCATGTGTGGGCATGTTCATGTCTTGTAAAACTCTTCTTTGTATCGCAACTGAATGTCACTTGTTACATAGGTTTTCTCAGAAATACTCATTTTATCAGCAATATTTGATAGTTTTTTAAAAAGGAGACTGAAAATTATACTGGAAGTACTTACATGTGGGTCTGATAGCATTTACTGTGCTTTATGTAACGGAACCACTGTCATCTTGCCAGCCTCTACCAAGTCTAGCAGTAAATGGAGATCTTTGTGTGGGATCCCCACCTAATTTGCTGTAGGGGGTTGCAAGGCTACGCATGAAAACCAGGAAGATTAAGGAAGATCTTGTTACAGAATTGGAATGCTTACCCAGGAGACTTAGTGATTTGAAGGATTTTGTTAAGTGATTGAAATAAAGTCTTTGCCAGTTGGTGTCTCATTGTCTTCAAAACAGTCTCCGGTCAAGCATCCAGATGACTTAGAGGTGTTGAATACGCATAGCTGAGTAGCTGGGGGATGTGACAGATAAGCTGTGATATCCTGGAAGATGAGGCTTCTGACAATCCTGTGTTTGCTAACTGTTAGTGGGGGGGAGCTTCTTACCTCGTTATCTCTTGAGTCCTGGGATCTTAGATCATTTGTTCTAGTAAGAAGTGCTATAGAGGATGGGGTAGATAATCACTGGTGTGCATGCTGAACTTAATGGAATAGTACAAAACACGGGACAGCTGCTTCTCTCCCCTTGTACTGAAAGGGAAGGGAAGAAAACAGTGTATAATGATCTGGTTTTAGTGGAAGCTGCTGTGGCAGTTGAAAAAGGAAGATAAAGTTTTTGTGATCTCTGTGTGGCCAAGCCACTGCTTTCTGACAGTTCAGTTGTTTAACTTACATATGTGGTCAGTGCTATAATTTGTTTTTGGTTTTGAGGTATAGAAGGAAACCACTTTAAAGTTAGAACAGCAACCTTCATAGCTGCCTGAGAACTGGATGTTGAGTAACATAGATGTGGCCTGAGTGTGTGCAAAGATAAATATGCAGATGGTACATGATGTCAAATGAAGGAAGAGAGGGATTTTTTACCGAGTAGTCCATTGTTCCTAGGAGTGGCTTTTTATTTAAAGTACAAAATACTCCCCTCCTTTGGATTTAATGACAATCCAGGGGTCAAATGAGAGGAAACAGTATTACTGATTATTTACTGGCAGCTTGCTTATACTAAAGTTTGTGTGTCACTTGCTGAGGAGTAAAAGAAAGCAAGACTGGTCAAACCAGAGGAGACCAAGGGTCAGTCTAGCTCATGTGTCTGGTGATGGCTGGAAATAAAATGAAGAGCAAGTACAAGGTGTACTTCTCAAGCGTGTCTTCCTGGCTGCTGTTCTCTGTGACTTCAGGAGCTCTGAGGCAGTGTTGGAGGTTGGGCTTTTAACAGTGATTGCGAATCTTCTTCATGAGGTTTTTCTGGTACTTCCAGTGTACTCCTGGCTAATGAAAGCATCTTCAACAATGAGTTTGCATCTGACTTCAGTGTAATCTTACTTTCTTACTAATTCTGAATTATTTTCTAGTCTGACTTCCTAATTTAGAAGGGCTTCTTAAATTTTGTGTGGCTTGTACATCGAATTACCCCATGGCTAGTAAACAGTTTGATAAGCACCACTTCAGAGGAACACACTGTTTTCATGTTGCTCCTTGTACTGGGCACCTTTCATTCTGACAGCTGTGTAAGAAAGAGGGATTGATCCATTTTCTTACTCAGTAAAAAATGGAGATGGATCACAGAATAACCTTTGCTACAACAGGGAGAAGTGAACTTACGATTCCTGGTCTTAAATGAATAGTAAACCTCTCCTTTTTTCATTTCTTCTCAGTTTCTATTTCCTTCCTCATTACACTTTCTGGGGCCATTAATTTTCTTTTCCAGTTGGAGAGAGGAGAAAAAGCTATCAGAATTCGTGTTCTCTTCTGTCTGCAGAGATCTGGATACCAGCAATGCAGCTGGCCTGTTTTGTCAGCCTCTCTCCCAAGGAACAGCCAAATGAAATGGACAGAAACTAATTGTGTGCTTTAAAATTCAGCTCTGCCTATTATGTAGTTGGAAGGTATAGGAATGCAAGTATAACAGCTTGAAACTTAGTTTAAAAATAACTGACCTTATTGTATAGCAATTTATTCTATACCCCTAAGCTCGCCTTACTAACAGGAAAAAAATGTTTCTCTGACTTTGCCAAGCTGAGGGCTCAGATTCTAATTACTATACAGACCAGTGTTTAAAGGAGACTTAAATGAGGAACAAAAACTGCTGGCTAACTTAGACACAGCAAAACTTTACATTCTTAACAGCTTTTTGTTTGCAGCTACTAGCTGTAGGTGTGCACATCTTAGAGGTAGGTTAGTTTTTGCCTTTGTTAGGGGGGTGGTAGGTAACCTCTGGTTTTAGGCTACTAAGTTGAACGTTCTTTGTCTGAAAGTAGTTTGTGGTTTTGAGATGAAGAACTTGATAGGGAAGCTAAAAGTCTGTCATGTTTTTGTTCCTCTTTCCAGATATGAGAAATGAGTGTTGGACGCAGAAGATTAAAGCTGCTGGGAATTCTGATGATGGTAAACATTTTTATTTATGTGATTGTGGAAGTCTCAAAAAGTGGCAGCCAAGAGAAGAATGCAAAAGGACGTGTTATTATACCACGCAGCAAGTTCTGGAGAAAATATACTCCTCACAAAGCATATTGGAACAGACAGCAACAGAAGCTTGAACTGCTCTACAACCCTATTCTGACCTTGCTTTCCAATATGACTGTGGAAGAGAACTTAGTTTCTAATGCGAGTGTTCTCAATTCGTGTGACCCTGACCCATGGGTAGCTTCAGAGGTTAGTGACTTTGCAAACTTGCCAGACAGATTCAAAGACTTTCTACTATATTTGAGATGTAGAAATTATTCATTATTAATGGATCAGCCAAACAAGTGCAAACACAAACCTTTTCTGCTGCTGGCTATTAAGTCGCTTACACCCCATTTTGATAGAAGGCAAGCAATTAGGGAATCCTGGGGCAAGGAAATCAAATCAGGCGATGTGACAGTCAGAAGGGTCTTCTTACTTGGGCAGACCCCACCAGAGGATAATTTCCCTGATCTTTCAGACATGATAAGATTTGAGAGTGAAACCCACCAAGACATTCTCCTCTGGAACTACAGAGACACTTTCTTCAATTTAACTCTGAAAGAGGTACTGTTTCTCAAGTGGGTCAGCAGCAGTTGTGCAGATGTCCAGTTTATTTTTAAGGGTGATGATGATGTTTTTGTGAATACCAATCAGATCCTGGATTACTTGAAGAGCTTAACAAAGGACAAAGCCAAAGACTTATTTATAGGCGATGTGATCAAAGATGCTGGACCTCACAGAGAAAAAAAATTGAAGTACTACATCCCAGAAAGTGTTTATGAAGGTTCGTATCCTCCATATGCAGGAGGTGGTGGGTTTCTGTACTCTGGTGATCTGGCATTAAGACTGAATAATGCATCTGACCAGGTACTCCTTTATCCTATTGATGATGTTTATACTGGAATGTGCCTTCAGAAGCTTGGGCTTGCTCCGGAAAAACACAAAGGCTTCAAAACATTTGATATTGAAGAGAAATACAGAAATAACATATGTTCCTACACAAACTTAATGTTAGTGCATAGTAGAAAACCTCAAGAAATGATTAAGATTTGGACACGCTTGCAAGATCCACACTTAAATTGTTAAAGCAATGTGCATAAGTGTCTTAAGTGCAAATAACTTTCCTGGTTTGGATCTGACTTTCTTGGTGGACCAGTGAAGCTCTGTTTTAATAGTTTAATTTTTTCTGAAAACTTTTTCCAGTACATCTGAAAATAAGTATAATACTAAAATTTGACTTGATGGCTTGAAGACTTGGTCCTGGCTTTTCCACTGTCCTGGTGGTCATTATGTTTCAATATTTGTCTTAAATTAATTTTGAATAGGACTTCAAGGATATAACTAGCTGTCAGTGACTGGTTAGCTGTATTGGAAACAGGGATTGCCTACTACAATGCATCTCTCATGAATCGTGATGGTGGAAGAGAATTTTTCCTTGAGTAGTGTCTGTGTTGGGGTGCGTGGAAACCACTGTAAATTGAAAATTCACAAATTGGAAGAATGTAGTTTTAAGTATGAAACACTTATGAGACTATTGGATTTTTTTAATTTATGGGTTTCAGTCTTTTTGCACCCTGGAACAGTGTTTTCTCCTTTACTTGTGATTATTTTGTGCAAAGCGTGCCTGTGTCTGAAGGATTTAACCTTTTATTAGGTGATACTGTTGGGAACACCCCATAAAACAGCTGAATATATAAGGAACAGGAAGAATTTTGTTTGAGGCTGGGCAATAGGTACAGTTACGTCTGCCCAAGCTTACAGGAGGTAAAGCTGACTTGTTGCTCATGTTATTTATGTGGAAAGCTACTCTGGTCAGTCCTTGCTTTCTGTTTTGGCACTAAATGTGATCAGGTAGCTAGGTTTGATGCAAATAACTGAAATTGCACATTGCTTACGAGAGCATGGTTTGGATCTCCTGTAAAGCAGTAGCAAATCTAGAATTGTGCAGATCCTAAGAGTTTCGGATTTTGAAACAAACTTTGAAGTTGCATGATGTCTCATGTAGAGTTAAACATGTTCTCAAAACTCAGAACTTCTGTATTTCCACATTTGCTTATAAGAGTTATTCTAAATAGTGATTGCTTCCTTTGTATGTGTAGAAGTGCCTGTCTATTTATTGTTCAGATTGAAGACCAAAACATTTTCTTAAATATATTTTGTGTAACATTTTATTTGTATAGTGTTGTCACTTGGATATTTAAATAGAGCATGATATTTTAAATCTGAGATGTGTAACATGTTAAATAAAGCTAATTGTTATTTTTGAATTTGAAAAATAAAATGTGATTTAAATATTTCTTGTAATGCTTCATTTGAGACATAACATTGACTTGCAGAGCAGTTGCTCTCCACTGCGTGACATTCAGTAACAACACATTTCAGAAGCAAAAGGTTCTTATTTAGCAAATTTCTCTAATGCTTGTGTAAAAGACTATCAGGAAAACGTTGCTCTTGTGCATGGAGTTGTTAGATGCTATAATAGATGGACAACTCTGGCAAAAGCAAGGGAACATGAAGTGCCCTAGGAAAAATAATGCGTACAGAAATAATTGCCTGTACAATAAAGCTGCTTGTACAACAGAAAGGAATCAAGGAATGGATTGAATGGCTGGCACTTCAGGTTTTGTTTGAAATAAGTTGGCAGCCACAAGGTGGCTCTTTCACCTGCTTTCTTGTTTCTTCATTTACCTTGAAGAAGGTGATTGTTTTGTCTGGGGAGAGGTGAGGTGGTCTTGTCTTCCACCGTTGGGTTCAGTAGATGTTCATGTCGACCCCAGCGTAGATGAATTGAAGACAGACTGTGCTCTGGTATGGTGCTGTGAGGTTTGGCCTCTGTGCCTTGTCATCCTCATAGGGAATGGCACCTGTCTGAAAGAGCTGCAGGTTTTGCTGTACATGTGCTCTGTTCTTCCTGGCCATGCTAAGCACCCGGTGTCTTTTTGAATATTAGTGGGAGTTTTGCCAAGAATTTGGGCCAAGTGAAGGAAAAGTTATGCTGATGATGGGGAATGCAAACAGAGATATGGTGTTAAGATTCTATACGAACTAGAGAGGGAGGAAGAGGAGGGTACTGTAGGTTGGCAGAGACATGGTGGGGAGAGAGAGGCAAGTGAGCAGTAAAGGTAGTGATGAGGTCCAGGGAAGGATCAGACTTTACCACAAGAGCAGGTTGCAAAAACAAAGGGACAGGAAAAGAGCCCAAGAATTAAGTCATATGAGTAAGATAGGGTGGAGTGCACATGTGATACTAACCTGTTAGTAAAATGGGTGGGATTGGTGGAGTGACAGCATTAATTAATTACTTTGTACTCTTCCTGTAACCTTGAGATTAAAAACAGGCCTCTTGTGTAGGACACAACTAAGGAAAAACAGACTGAATGGTACTTAGCAAGGAGAAATGCTGTGAGAAAGCATCTACCTGCCTTATGAAGTAATAGAGAGAGGTGAAGGAGAATATTGAGCAGGTGGCCTCAGTGGGCTAAATAGGTAAGAGGTACAGGAGAAGAAATTGGACAGGCTGGTTTTGTTGATGCTGGGTGTGGAGAAGCACCGGTGACTGTACTGTCCCATTGGGTCTCTGGTCCACTCCCATGGAGAAAGAATTGTCTTGACAAAGAACTGAGAGTGTGTGGAGTAACAAGTAAGTGAAATAAAAAAGAACAGAGGTAAGGAAATGGAATGGAACCAAAAGAAACAATATGTGGTGGGAATGGGATTTGGGGACAGATGGGAAATGGAAGATGAAAAGTCTTTAAAAAGCAGGTACAGTATTGGGTTGTTGTGTCTTGCTTTGGTTGTGTTGCATTTTGTTTGTTTGCCTCGTTTGTGAAAGTAATTAAATCTGGAATCTTTCTATTTTTTTAAAATGCAGGCTGTTTCCCTATGAAGTAAACTTAGTGTTGAGGAAACAGTGAACAAAAACCGGTAACTACTATAAAATAAACATATGAATGACTTTTGGAATTACTGGAATTAGTGGAAAGTGATCTGAGAAATAATAGGGAGCTAGAAATTTGTACTTTTTTTCACCCCTTAAATTTAAGGGAGAGGAAAGAGTCCTCTAAGATGAAAGCATGAGAAAAATTGTCTACAATTAGAGGTGCTTAGATTAGGCAGATGAATGTGGATGCAGTCTTTATTTTTTTTTCCTTCCCTGAATACAGCAGGGAACATGGAAGTGTTGCTCTGATTAAATGACATTGCATCTGGGTAAGCCATTAGAATCCATTAGCTTGTTTGTATAAAGGCTCAGGCCTTTGCTTCTAAATCCAGTTGGGAGGAGGATAAGGAAGGTAAATGAGCTATAATTAATGCACAAATTATTATGTTTATCTTGTAGAAGATTGCATTCCTTTTTTCCTAAATAACATTCTGCCTGTCCTTACTTGGACTGTCTGTGCCTGCTCTTGGATCCTTTCCCCCCTACTCAGTTTTATTTTGTTATGTATGCTTGAGCGAAATGTGCCACTTGACTGATGAGAATTCCTGACAATCCTTTCTGCTTTTCAGTGTTGGAAGTACTGAAAGCTGAACTTGAAGACTTCTGGCTGAAGAATGCAGGAAAAATGCAGACTAGAGTTTAGTTAATGCTTTTGCTTTAGGTATGCAATTCAACAAGGATCCCCATGCAGGTAGTTCTTAATTTTGGCTTTGTGGTATGGTAATGAGCAGTCTAACTCTTATCTAGTGCTGTTGTGGAGCTGATCTAGCTTGCAGTAAGCAGTTTACTCCTTGGAATCTGGCCTCCTTTCTGCCTTATTAACACCTCATATGCATAAGATTTAAACTGTAGTTGTGTTTGCCTGAAGGCACCAATCCAAATGAGTTCATGTCTACACTGAACTATTTCCTTCTCAAAGAATAACCATGAAACCAACTTAGCAAGCAAATAGGGCAAGGAGATCTGCTTAATGGACCCTTTTTACAGACAGTAATGGACAAGAGGTGGCCTGAAAGGAGGAATGTCAGTGAGCATGAGCACAAAACATCACCACATTCTCTTCAGCCTCTTCCTCTAACTTTTTAAAGCTGTTGCCCTGTTCCTTGCTGGATGAAGATGAGAGAAGGAGTGGGAGTGAGAACTTAAGTAAAGCAAATGCAGTTCTGGAAGCTAAGTCATGGCCAACAAGCCCTATGCTACTCAGACATCTGCTAGTGGTTTTCCCAAGAAGGGAAGTTGAATAAAGACAGAGTTGCAAAGAGCCACTCTTGATCTTAGCCTCTCAGAAGTAATTTGATGTCTCATTTTCCTGTAGCTCCACGTATTACAAACTGTATACTGGGAGACTTAATTACAAACTGTATACTGAGAGACAAGCGTATTTTCTAAATGTCAGGCATGATTGAGGACTAAGCAGGTCGGTTCTTTTGTTGTGCTCAGTCAGGTCTTTGGTTGCTACTCACAGTATAATATTGGTTCAGCCTGCTCAAAGTAGCGTTTAAACAATGCTGGCTAGACTCTGCTGAGGGGTGGCTGTTTGCACACCAGCCTTTTGAAAAGGCTTACAATCTGTTTTCATTTGTCAGTGAAAACACTTGTACCCTGTCTACCATCTGACTGAGTAAGGGGAGTGGGACATCAGCTGATCTTGGTGTGTCAGTCTTCACTTCAGGGTCTGTTACCATGTAAGTAAGAAACAAGTCTGTGTGATGTCAATTTTCTTCTGTATTTGTGTGTTATTGCAGTAATTTAGTTTTATTTTAACTGCCTTCCAGCCTAAGGACTTCAGACCATGAGTTACGTGCTTGTAACTCGGCACCCTTCCCTTCTTCAGGGGCTGGGGCACCTGGCAGCATGCAGCTTCTTCGCTCTCTGAAGAACTGTAGAGGGAGGTCTCAAAAACTGCCCACGTAAGTTTATAGCCCAAATTTTCTGTTCAGCTCAGGAGTAGCACACTTGGTTTTTGGTACAATCACAGAGGCCTGGCAAGGGTCACTCAGTTCTGAACCACAGGTGTATTGGGATGTAAGTGTTGTGGTGGGTCAAAGGGAATTCATCTAGCCTCAAAGGACAACGAAGAGATATCTCTGCTTTTGGGATCTCTCCTGTTGCTGTAAAGTTACTGATCTTTGACCAGGTCCTTCTTTCAGTCTTACCCTGCCCTCTCTGGGAGGGGGGTTTGTATGAATACGTAACTGAATTTCCTGTTACAGATTTATCAAGATAGAAGTTTACACAATATCAAATTTCACAGTGAAAAAATTCCAAATCGGTCATCTAATTTTTAGGTTCTTTGACTAGCCTGTGCTTGTTCAGCCAGTGACCTGTGTCATTTCCAGTCTTCCCTGCTAAGCTCCCCATCTAAATACATCCATCTTTCTTCCCTTATTGTTACATCTTTGTCCCCTCTGTTCCATGTTTCCTCAGGTGCTGGTGGAGACAAAGTGCTTCTCTGTTTATGGCTTCGTGTTCAGTAACACACCCTTGGACTGTGAGGAAAGAGAGTTTGGAGAGTGTTCACTGGGAAATCACCTGGGAATTCAGCTTTAAAAAATTCCCTAGACATCACTGACTTGGAGGCTGATTCAAACCATTTCAGTCAGTGGAGGAAGGGGTGGGGGGACGTGCTGAGCTGCAAATCAAGCTGTAAACTTTCTCATTAGAGTTAGCTTTTGTACTGTCGCTGCCATTGTATCTTCAAACTAAACTGCTCTGGGCAGATTTGGAGAGAGTTTCTACAAGGGTTAGAAATAATCCCTAAATATATCCCCTGTTAGCTTTTAAAGCCAAGAGCTGCAGCTTGGTATTTGTTGTGGCTGTATTTTTGTGTCCCTTTCCCCTCTTCCTCCATCCCTCTGGCTGAATTTTGACCGAATTCTGCTTTTTGCTGTTTATTCTGTGTGAGGGGGTTGTACATGATTCATTCGTTTTCTCGTGTGGCTGAAATATGTCATCTGTTTTTTCCCCACTACTCCTACCACTGCTACTGATATTCCTCCTCCAGAAAAGTCAATTATCTCATGAATGTCTGAATTTTGTCTTCTTTTGGGGACATCACATGTGCGATGCCGGCAGACCAGCAAGAATGCATGTGTGATGAGTATTTGATAGCCCTCTGTAAAACCTGTGACTTCCTTTTAAGAACACAGACCTTTCATTTGTACAATAAATTTGAGCTGTAACTTCATCAACAGCATCATCCTTCAAGTCACTCCTTTTCTATTTTCTTACCTGTAGGATCACTCAGGTTCTTAATGTTTTTGCTGCATTTTGTGCTCTTACTTTCCATGTATTCTGTAACATTAGGTTGTTGTTGTGATTGAGCTGGAAACTGTTGTGGGATTTATGTTTGGTCTATATAACTACTGACCCAAGAAGGGAGGCTAGTATCAGTCACCTCTTTACAGAAATCAAACCAGAAAGCTCACTTTGTGAGTAGGGGCGAGATCAAAAATAGCCAATTTTAGGCCAAATTTTTACTGAGATTTGAAGTATTCTTCAGTAACATTATTGAAGAAAATAGAAGCATATTTTTGTACCTAGATACCCCTCGTGTTTTCCAAAATCTCCATCAAATTTCTGATTATCCCATATTCAAGCATATACAAAGAGGGGCAAAAATCCTCAGAAGCTTTCAGGTAAGGAACAGCCAGGGTAAGGAATGATAGGCTAAGCTAAAGGAACAAATGACCCCTTGCTAAGACAGATGCCTTGTTATGCACAGTGTGAAGTGAGGGATTTCTTTTTAAGATGTGAAACCAAAGGAACTTGTCTGTTTTCCCTTCCCTTCAATCATACTGGTATGTGAGGAAACAGACTTCTGCTTTACACATCGGTTTGGCAGCTGCCCAAGAGACCCAAGAGGGAGAATTTCATCATCTTGTTAGTTGTTGACTTCTTTGCTTATGAAAAAATAAATGCCAGAGAAGCCAGTGAATTGTTCTGGTTTTCTTAAATCTATCCTGCATGGTTTTGATATAATCCCAGGTGCTCAGGAAAAATATTGATGAGGTTTGGGTGAAGATAATCATGATCACTATCAAAAAGGTTGAAACATAAGTCATGCTTTACCTAGAAATTGGATGAGTTTCAAGAGAGATGAGCTGCACAACGTGGCTCTGTCTGTGCCCTTTGGATTTCAGAGAGGTTCCTCATTGGAATGAGTCTGAGAATTCTTGTTATTAGAGCTCTCATTCATTCTCTGTATAATATAACCTGGATTGTTATAATTTACGTCTGAGGAAGAGCTGCTATTGAGCCAAACCAAGGCTAGATGTGTCCTTCAGACCCCTCAGTGGAAGCACAAAATGCTTCTAGTAGCTCAGGAGAGCCTTTAATCCATTTTAGAAGTTGCTTCTTGACCATGGTGGTTAGTGATGAGCAACAAAAATATCTAAATATCTTCCAGGAATTTGTCTTGTCTTTTTATATTTTTTTTTTTTATTTTTTTTATTTTTTAAACTTTTGTCATGGTTTAAGCCCAGCTGGTAACTTGGAACCACGTGGCTGCTCGCTTGCTCCCTCCTCCTTCTCCCCTGCATCTCAGAGGGATGGGGAGGAGAAATGAAAGAATATAAACCCCACGGATTGAGATAACAGCAGTCCAGTAACTAAGGTATAATACAAACCACTACTGCTACCACCAATAATAATAATGATAAGGGAAATAACAAAGGGAGAGGATACAATTGCTCACCACCCGCCGACCAATACCCAGCCCGACCCGAGCAGCAATCTGGGCTTTCCGGGTGACTCCTCCCAGTTCATACACTGGGCATGATGCGCTGTGGTATGGAATACCCCTTTGACCAGTTTGGGTCAGGTGTCCTGTCTCTGCTTCCTCCTGCCTTCTTGTGCCTCTCCTCCCTGGCAGAGCATGAGACTGAGAAAGTCCTTGGTCAGAGTAAACATCATTTAGCAACAACTAAAAACATCAGTGTTTTCCCAGGCTGAAAGTCAAAAACACAGCACTGCACCAGCTACTAAGAAGTAGAAAAATGACTGCCACAGCTGAACTCAGGACAACTTCACTGCATGCTCTGGCAAAGAGCTCTGCAGCATAATTATGTGCTGTATGAAAATATGGTATCTGGCACTTCAAGAATGAGAAAATCATTAGTTGGCTGACTCTGCTGTGAGTGGACCCGAGTACTAGACCCTCTTCCTTATCAAGGCAAGTAATCTATGCCTAAAGGCTGAAAGGGTTGACTTGTGCAGTAACAACTTGCTTTTGAGCAAAACACCATGTTGTGAGACCTGTAGCAACCGTGTAAGAACTAGTATGTATGGTATACTATCACTGTTCTGATTATCTACTCTTACTTAGTAAAAGCTTGCAGTGCTACTGAAGCACTCTGGGCATGGAGGAAAACATGCTTTGAGGGAGGTGTTATCTCCTAAGAATCCATATGGAACATGGATTTAGCATGAATGGTGTCTTTATTACCCTTTTGGAATGGACCATCCTCAATAGGTGTTGGTGGTACAGCCATGGGTGGTATGACTTAAAACCTGATGCCCTTGTGATCTTCTATTAACAAAGTATAACAGGAAACAATGAAAGTTTTACAAGTGGCCTATTACTAGTTACCTGATGCATCGAACAGAGCTTTTTTTCCTCCATGGAGTGCATCTTCATGTGATCTGTGTCAGCAGTTCTTATTCAATGATGATTATCCATTTATTTTCCTCCAGCTTCCTGATTTTTAATTCCTGTCCTTTCTTTCCCATAGGAAAGCAAGATAAACCATTTCAGCTACAAGTCAAAGAATATTAAGTGTGAAAAAATTGGGTTCAGAGCTGCCGGAAAGTGAATGCTACAGTAGGAGCCTTATGGAGAAGTTGTCTTTGGGCTCTAATTGGAGCATCTCAGAGGTTTTCAAAATATTAATGTTTGATCTAACTTTGGAACTGATTTCCTAATATTTGCAATGCCAAAATTGCAGTTATGTGTGCCAAAATTTGTCATATTCTCCAGCTCTCTTGTGTATTGCCTGAGCCATACTGTGTGATGTAGTTGCAGCTGCCTGCTAGAAAGCTTCCCTGCTCAACGAGAAGTGAAATATGGGCCCATGTCTGGGGAGGAGGAACTGGCATGGACCCAGCAGAGTAATTCTTGGATGATGCCTGGTTCTCTATCCCACTTTCCAGGCGGCTCCAGCACACATGAGGGTCCTCTCACAGATGCACATGCTTTTGCCCTGCTCTGAGCATGTTTTAGGGCAGGAGAGAACATGGACCTCCTGGTTCTCAGTTGGGTCATTAAGAGTGTAATACTTTTCCCCTGGTTTATTTTTCCTTGTTCTCAGGTGATCTGTTTTGGATTTTCCCTGTTTCAGGATGTTTGTTGTATGTACCTGGTGTTTAATGCCAGAGAGATCTGAATCATTCACTTGGGGTAGTTAATACTGACCTAATTACACAGATGACTTTTGCACTGAAATTTTTAATGATACTTAATAATTAGAAGAGTTCTCCATTCCCCACCTCTATGATTCAGTCCTTTGCCTTTCGTGCCTCCAAAAAATAAGGGCACTTAATGAAATTAATTCTCTGTTTATTTTGTGTTGGGTAACTCTCCAGGTCCCTGTGGTTCCTGCCCGGAGAAGCAAAGGAACTTGCTGCAGTTCTTCAACCTGTTCCAATGTCTCACCAACCTCACAGTAAAGGATTTCTTCCTAATGTCTAATCCTAAATATCCCCTCTGTCAGTTTAATGCCATTCCCCCTTGCTCTTGTAAAAAGTCCCTCTCCAGATTTCTTGTCAGCCCCTTTAGGTACTGGAAAACTGTTATAAGGTTTCCTGGGAGCCTTCTCCAAGCTGAACAAGGACAGCTTTGTCAGCCTGTCTCCATAGGAGAGGTGCTCCAGTGCTCTGATCATTTTCGTGAAGGCTCCTGCATAGCCTGATAGACTTTCCTCTTACTTTACCCTGATGAGTGTGCAGGGTTGTGTCCTAAAGCAGTGGAGTAAATGGGGAAAACCCAGATGATAAAGACCTCGCCTCTCCTGGTTTCACCAGGCTGGGGAGAAAAGTGTGAGGCCAGCATGATTTCAGACCTGTGTCACGCCTGCAATAAGGCAGTTGCACACTCCAACCAGCAATCCAGCAAAGCAAGAATGGTGCCATGCCCAGCCTCACGCAGATGAACCAAAGCAGTAAATGATGGACTTGACCCACTGCGCTCCTGCTGGCTGAGGCTTGCTGAAATGACTTCTGTGCTCCTCTGCAGAGGAGAGAGGGAGGGAGGGTCTATAAACAAAGATAAAAAGCTTGGTGAGGGAGTGTTTGTTGTAGATGGAGAGCCTGCATTGCTGAGGGCAGGCAGGGTCATCAGAGCTGGAAGGATTTCATGGTGAACTGCAAAGTGGGAGCTGCAGGCAGGAACCATGGCCCACTGCTGCTTCCCAGGGAAAAAATGATGAAAATCTGGTGGAAAACTAATGCACAGAAATATCTGAGTGACTTTATTTCCCCTGGGTCTATACCTCTTCCATGACTTCAAGTGAAGCACAGTGGTTTCAGAACCACCGTGGATAGCTTATTTCTAGACACAATGTGTGTTTATACCTCACATGTCTCCAGGGGCTAAAAATCCACCAGAATACCCCTGTGGCTGTAGTTCTGTGAGGGTGAGCAGATAAACATGGTGCTTTGGGGCTGATGGGGCAGATGTTTGTATCCCCAGAAGGGAGATCTGTGAAACGAAAAGGGCCAGAACTGTGCAAAAGTACTCTACAACAGGCATTTCATTTCCTTCAGTCACGCGGCATTTGCTTAAATACATGAGTCCTGCTTTAACATTGTATTAAACATCCCTCCCACATACTTCTCTTTAAATTTCCCCTGTGTTTCTTCCTTTTATTTCTGGTTTGTTCTGAATATCATGGTGTCTGGAATTTGTCTTTTATAATGATACATAACGTGGCATGATGCCAGCTTCTACTCCAGGGAATTTTTGCTCATGTTAAGATCTGAAAAACTTTATAAACATATGCTTGGAGGAAAAATAGTCTGGTATTTAAGAAACAGGATAAAGAGAAGAGCTCAGTGCTTTTACCAGCTGTGTCATATCCTCCTGGGCTGATGTTTTTTGGGGGAAAAGGATAACTTCTGAAACTCGGCTCCAAGATGCTTCCACGCTGACTCATGGAGCTACTGCAGATAAAGAGAGCATCTGAGATGTGTATAAATATAGGTAAAAATTCAGTGAAGAGCTTTTGTTCCTAACCTCTTGGGCATGCTCTGGGTTTGCTCAAAGAGTGAGGATTTGAGACACATTTTTGAGAAGAGGTAAATGGTCTATAACAGAAATTAGACCTCTTATTTGAACTGTCCTCACCCAACATCTTTGGTCTTAGGGAGGTAAAACATAGGACAGTTTCTTACAGGAACCAAGATGATCTTCAATAAATTCATGCTGAACTGGAGGTGAGCAATTGGATGGGCTGAAATGAAATGAGATGAAATTTCTGAAGGTGGTGAAGAGGAGGACATGGGCAGCCTAGCGGGTGTTCAGAAGGGCTGCAGGAAGCCAAGTAAAATGGGAGGTAGATGTGAAGGAAGATAGATGGAAGATGACACAGTGAGGGGAGAAGGTGCTGCTCTGGAATAGGATCTTGGGGTTGCCATAGGTGGTAGGGAGTGGTCAGAGCCAATTGTACACCAAACATGGCAAGGAAAGGAACAGAGTATGTCTGTATGGCGCTCTAAATCACGGCCCATCTGTATCTTCAATAATGTACACTGTTTGGTTTTTCTCACCTAAAAAGGACAGAGGAGGACTGCAAAAGGTGCAGAAGAAGACAAGGGTCCATACTGGTAAGCTTCAGTTTAACTGAGGTGTAAGTCTTGGATTTAGAAAGAAATGTCTGAAGAGGGGCATGACAGAGGGCCTGGAAAAGCAAGAAGTGGGTGTCTTCAAAGGGAGCCAGTCAGAGCCGGAACAACAGAAACCAGTGGGGGTTTTAAATTCAGCAGGCAGTAGATATGTGGAGCTTCCTGCCTGAGGGTTTAGGGATGCTAAACATATATGTGGACTCGAGGGGAAACTGGGCAAGTACTCGAAAAAGGGAGTCCCTTTCAGGAGCATGGTATTTGTGTGGCCAGTGTCACTGACCAGAAACCACATCCATGTCACCTGAGCTGAAAGCAGTTGAAGGCAGACAGCACTTCAGGGCAAATACCTTTCATGGTCATCTTCTTAGTATTCCCTGATCATTTCCTTATGACTACTGTTGAAAGTGAAGACAGGGCTGGAGGCACCATTGTCCTGACCTGCTGCTGAATCCTATGTTCACATTCCATAGTCTTGTCAGGAGCCAGCCAAAAATCCCTTTTTCTTAATATACAAAATTCCTAGCAGTTACCAGCAGTGTAACATGCAAGAACACCAACTCTGTAATAACTGCACAGATGATAATTATTTTCCTCATTTTCCCAACAAGCCATTGCATGTAGGTAGTGCTCATTTACTTTGTTGTCTTTGTTTTCATGTAGCTCCTCAGAATGGCAGTCCTAAAGCTCAGGCTTTTGAAGCAGACAACTTGTTAACTTCTTGAGTGAGAGTAGATGAGTGTAGAAAGCTGGTGTCACACAGTGGTGGCTGTGCTTATTGCTCACATGTCTACTATTAACTTCATACTTGAGGTTTACATCAGTAATGCTTTGGTTCTTGCTTCTTCCTTCCACAGGAGACCATACCCTGGGAGAAAATAGTAAATGTTACTTCTCAACTGTTTTTGCTGGCTGTGTAACTGCCTGGGGAGGAAGGGCTGCTTAGAAATTGGTAGGTGTTTTGCCCCAGTGTCTGGAGAGAGTGGATAGGATGGGATGGGCACGCTGCCCTGCCCTACAGCAACGCTCCTCACTTCTCATGCAGGCTTTTGCTGCCCCTTCCGTGTCCACATCTGTGCACTGCTGGAGCACCCGCTGTTGTTCTGGATGGAGATGGCTTGGCTCAGGAGGACACTGCAGCCCCAGCTTACACTCGCTTTGTGTCACGGACAAGTTTTCATTAGGAAGAGTGCCTGCTCTGTGAGAACAGTTAAGATGGATTTCTCCATGGTATTGTATGATGGAAACTCAGGTGGGGCTGAGCCACCAGCCAGAGCTTGGGGAAGCCAACAACGAGGGCCCTGGCAGAGAAACCTGCCCAAGAGAGTGAGGGAGGGCTGGGAGTAAAGATGTAATGTGTGATATAAAGTGTATCTCAGTTGCTAGATGGATTTGCAGAGTGGCTGGAGGAACGTATGTAAGGCTGTTTGAGGTAACTGGACAGCTCTGTGCTGAGCTTTTTTGCAGACGCTGGAGCGTTCACATGCAGGTTGTCTTCTGAACCAGCACTTACATGGGAAGGACCTTGTCCCTGAATGCTGGTGTGATGGCAGCTGCGGGATCCCCTGAGCAGCTCCCTGACCAATGGAGCTGGAGGGCTGAAGTATGCTGGTAGGGCAGGAGCAGGCACTGTGTGCTCTGACCCCTGCCGAAGCTACGGAGCTATGGGCAGAGCAAAGCCTCTGGTGTGCAAGTCTCACACATTTCAATAAATTACTTCAATAAATGCTTGTCCCTAAGCCCTCCCTTTCCAACCAAAGGTGCTGGCATGTCAGCGAAGTTTAGCTGTGAGACTGCAACTCTCTTTATATGTATAAAAATTCCTATGTTATGATTTTACTCCATTAGGGCAAAATGCTGCATAAAAAAATCCTATTTACAGGCATGAGGCAGCTGCTTTTCATTAGGATCATTTGCCATAAGTCAGAAATACTGTATTTAAAGAATGTGGTCAATTCTCTGTCCTTCTGCTCCATGGTGAGCTTGCTGCTGGGGTGAGGGTGGCAACCTGTTTTTCAACCAGACTGGGGCTGGACACCTCAAAACCTTGAAGTTGTACAAGCTCCACAACACCCAGTCAAGCACAGATGCCCCAACTGGGGAGATTTTTGGTGGTGCTGATGGCTAATAGACACCAGCCAGTCTCACCAGGAGATGTAAAGTAAAGATGCAAGGTATTTGTTAAAATACGTACATATGCATTACCAGATGAATTGAGCTCTGCAGAGTTCTCTCTTGCACAACATCCTCCCCAGCCCAGTGTGGATGGCTGATAGGAGCATCCTCCTCTGCAGCAGCCCAGGCACTCACAGCCTAATTGCTTTGGACAGAGACCCAGAAGTGGTGTTCAAGCTACTATTTCACAAATACCCTTTCCAAGCATACCTCTTACTGACTCTAATTTCCAGAGTCACGAAGGGCTGCTGCAATGTTTACTTGGTCTGTTTATTTTTTAACCAGCCACCATCCTGGTTTACTCCAGGTGGGATGTGACTCTTTGTTTTGGGAGCCGCTATGGCTGGTGGCCGTGGCAGTTCTTCAGCCAATGCAAGCTGTTGTTCAGCTGGGTATTTGCTCCTGAGCTCCTTCACAGCCCAGCCAGCCAGGAGAGCAAGGAAGTGTCTCACACCAGACACGGGCCAGCTCTTTGGCGCAGCTGCCATTTCTAACATCTGGATTCCTTTATGTGAAGTCATTAGCAGAAGTAAAAGAGAGTTCAGGCAGAAGGGAGGGGAAATTCCCCTTCGACAGCTCTTCCAGCCTGTTGTTTGAGGACGTTTACGTTACTGGCTTAGTCATTTGAACATCCTGCTGGAGGAATTGGATGAGGTTCTGATTGTCTTTCAAAAGCTGAAGTTGAAGGTGGTGGCTGCTGCCAGCACAGACCCAGTCATTACCCCCATGAGCACACACAAAGCATCTGAGATTCAACCTTTCAGGCTGAGCTCATGTCTGCCTTGAAATCAGGCAGGGTTTTGGTATCAGCTTTATTGAACACCCTCAGTGCATGCAACAGGTTGTTTCTGAGCAGCACATTCCCCAAGAGCTTTCCACCAAAATGTCTGACTTCTGGCTGAAGCAGGCAGCATCATGGCCTGTACCTGGATGGTTTCCAAAGACACAATATATGGGAGCTATTTTCTCCTTGCACAGAGTAGTAACAAGGATCCATCTCTTTTATTCATCTTTGCTGCCGCGGTCCCTCGATGGCTCCGTCGTGTGGATGTACAGAGCAGTGTTTCCTGCAGCCTTTCAGAGCTGGGCTTTGTACTCATTTTTATGGTTTTTATTGGATTTTCAACATTTTTCTTCACTTCTTTTTCCGTGTGAAAGTCTTTGGCAAGAGCAGGAAGTGGTAGCTCTGTACCAGGAATAACATCATTCCATCATTCTCCAGAATCACATGCGGTTAGAGGCATTGAAGGAAAAGTGGTGATGTGTTCTCAATTTGAACTTTTGCACTGCTTCTTAAGCTGCTTCCTGACTGCAAAGTGCTGGTGTCTTTGCGAGCATCGTGGGGGATTTTCATGCTCAGTGATCCTTGCCATCTTCCTCCAGCACCTTCCAGTGCCCAGTGAAGCCAGTGGCAGCAGCAGGTTGGAATGAAACCTTTCCCCATCCAGAGTCACAAGATGACCGTGCTGCCAGACTCCTGGAGGGGCTGTGGTGGGGCCAAAGGAGATGGGAAGAGAAGGGGGTATTCCACTGAGATAAAGCATATTTGAACGTATCTGGTGTAGGCAAGAACCATGAATAGTTTTGCTGCCTCTGCCTTCAAAGCCCTTTGGCCATGCATGTCTGCACGTGGAGCAACGAGCATCCCCTGCAGAGCCCACCACCAGCCCTTGGTCACTGCACACGTTTGGTCACAGTTTCAGCAATGTGACCCCATCCCTACCTAGCACCATAAGCATCAGAAGAAAGCATGAATGTAACAGACTGTGCTGAGAAGATGGGGTGTTAACCCAGAGTACAGGGATGGGGAGTCCAACCAGGGCTGTGCAGATCTATCCAGGGCTTTGGGAAAACCTCTCCTCTAGAGCCTCGTCTTCACAGGGTGTTTTGCTACACCACCAGCTCTAGGTATAGCTGGGGTGGGTCAGTCTGTTTGCAGAGCATCACATCATCCTGGCCACGCTGGCCTGAAATGGAGGTAACCCCATGCAGAGTGTCAGTCTGCACTGAGCCTTGTATCAGGGTCAGGACAGGACCCTTGGTGCCCCATTCCCAAGCAGGCAGGGAGTAAATCTGGCCACAGCCTTAGTGGCCTCTATTTCCCCCCACACACACACACTTTTTTTCAGGTCTTTCAGCTTTTTTTTCTCAGTGGAGAGGTCAGGATTTTTTTCTTCCCCCAGCCTTGCAATAATGAACCAACATGGAGTGACAAGGCAAGGGTCATGGCTGCCTCAAACCCAAGTGTGCTGCTGCAAGGGAGCAGTGGGGAAGGAGACAAGATGGTGGAAGAGAGGATCTGGCCACAGAAGAAGTGCATGTCTCGGCACATGGATGTAGCTATAGTCATCCTGAAAGTCTGGGGTAGGAGCTAGTGCATCAGTTTGCTATGCACCACTGCACTGGCATCACACCACCACCTTTCTGAGGCCAGGACAGGCTGTTTTGGGGCAGAAAGGAGCCAGGCTGGGGAACTCCTCAAGGCACTGGGCTTTCCCCATGCTGGTGATACCAATGCAGAGACATGAGGCTGCATCTTCCCCTCCCTGCAAACTCCCCAGATGCGGTGGGAGACATGGCGGAAGCAAGGTGGAAAACACTGATTTTTGTTACTGGCTCTTGAAATGTGGTCACAGCAGAGGAAATGAGCCCCACTTTGGCTGTTGCCATCATCTCCTTTCATGCTGCTGCTGCTGCTTGAGGCTGAACGGCTGCAGACAGACACCTACGAGAGAGGATGGACCTATCCAGGCAGAGCAGCTGCCCAGCAGGATGATGCCCCCTTAGGGATGGGGATTTGGATGGAAAGCTCCTCCAGCTCCGTTGCTATCCCAGAAAACACTGGACAGGTCCCTTCTGCTGCTTAGGGTGGCTGAAAACAACAGTTACCAGCAGAATAACAACCACTGCTGGCTCCCCTGGGCTCATTGCTCCCAGGCGGTTCAATTAGCCCTCGCTTGCATAAAGCAGGGAGAATAACACCACCATCAACCCAGCTGCACCATTTCTATTTTCATTTCCTGCCAGCAAAGCATCACACAGAACCATGGCAAAAGGGAGGGATGCAGGAGCTCATCCTAACAACAGCAGCCCCTCTGTCTGGGTCCCTGTAGGTTTGGAGGTGATTTTCCAATGCGGCTGCTGGGAAATGCAGCCCCGTGGGGGCTTTCTGTGCCCAGCCAGCATGCAAATAACGATATGAGTCACGATCCCACAGCCTGTAAAGCTGCTTTGGTCTCCCTGTTTCGGACAGTCGTTATTGATTATTTTTAGCTGTAAAAGGGGGCAGGGAGGAATGAGCTGGGACATGGCTCCCTGCTGTTATTTTTCCAATGCGGCTGCTGGGAAATGCAGCCCCGTGGTGGCTTTCTGTGCCCAGCCAGCATGCAAATAACGATATGAGTCACGATCCCACAGCCTGTAAAGCTGCTTTGGTCTCCCTGTTTCGGACAGTCGTTATTGATTATTTTTAGCTGTAAAAGGGGGCAGGGAGGAATGAGCTGGGACATGGCTCCCTGCTGTTATTTCAGGGGATTTGTTAGGTTTGCAGCTGACTGTTGAGAGATTAATAGACAAACCCCAACCACTTCGGTATTGTGTGCTCTTTATTTTTAATATAAATCAGTTCTGCAGTGGTTTGCAGGACACAAAGCTGCCTGCAGCCCGGGTGTCCTCACACCAGAATGAACGGCCTGGCTGGGCGTGTGGGTCAGTGGCCAGGGCATCATTGCTGCAGGGTTTTGTTCTGCCTGTTCTTCCTCCTGCTGCTCAGGATGTGCAGAGGTGGGAGCTGCTCTGGGAAGGGGATGAGCCCAGCTGGATGTGAGCTCCCAGGTCCTCCAGAACTGGTTGTCCCAAGCCAGGGTTGTCTTGGGAACCTCCTGAGGTCAAAGAGACAGCCACCAGTCCTCTTGCTCTCCACCATCCCCATGGTCTGGGGGAGAAAGGCAATGTCTGCCCTGCCAGAAGAGACTGGGCATAAATCCCACTGGGGTGGGTGCAGGGAAGATGCTCTGATCCTGCCAGATGTTGCTTGTGGCATCTGTCTTGTCCCAGCCTCAAGTCCTTCCATAATCACTGAGCAGAAATTGCTGTTGCTGGGGAGATGCTGAGACATTGCTTTAGACACACAGGCTCAGTTAACCTGTTTCCCAATGGAAAACTGGCCTTGGGAGCTATTAGCAGTGAAATACTTCCTCTGGTTTTAGCAAATAGTTCATCAGAGTGATGCTGAATTAAACGAGTGAAAAAGAAATCAAGCTGACTGCAATGAAGCAGGGGCTCACACACCACATGATCAGGATGCACAAGCTTCACAATTTAAAAAATACTCTGTTGAAAACCATTTCTGCAGGCATTTATTTCCATCACCTGTTAAAATGTGTTTTACCACGTGTTCTGGAGAACAGCTTGTTTGCCATCATAGAATCATAGAATGGTTTGGGTTAGAAGGGACCTTAAAGCTCATCTAGTTCCAACCCCCTGCCATGGGCAGGGACACCTTCCACCAAGTTGCTCCAAGCCCCTGTGTCCAACCTGGCCTTGACAACTGCCAGGGATGGGGCAGCCACAGCTTCCTTGCACAACCGGTGCCAGTGTCTCACCTCTCTCATAATAAAGAATTTCAGAAAGCCCAGTGAAAAATCACTTTAGCCTTCCCATGCTACACATCTTCATACACAGACATTGTGTGTGGTTTTTGCTGTTAGGCTGTATAAATCCCATGAAATGTGAAGTCTGAACTGTATATAGTTTTATTAATAGTATTATAGTTCACCATCAAACTGGGTAACACACTCCCCATGATAAACTGGAGTGAGATGGCATCACTCATTTAAAACATCCCCAAGCACAGTCCAGACAATTAACGGCCAAACCAGTGAAAAGCAGCTGGTGATTGAGGAAAGCCAACTCAATATTTAAGGAAAACCTCAGCTCCTGAGAAATCCCTTTCCTTTAATGTATCTAAAAGTGTAATTGCATCCTTGGCCCCAACAGACCTAAAATCAATCTGGCTAACAAGTGTCACAAAGAAATGGGAATTAAACTGGTGCTTATCTCCAGTAACTAAATACAGGGATCTCATTCTGCATAATGCATATATAAATAATAGAGTAGTCCCTGCAAGCACGGCACTGTCGACTCACTCAGAGGGATGGAGCCATTAAGATGGACACCCAGGACATCCCTCAGTATATAGCTGGGCACCCTGCTGAGCCCTAAAGTGTAGCACAATTTTTGTAAACCTGTTAAAAAAAGAGCTTATCAATGATGTCACCATTTTTCCTAAAAAATATTGTCAACTTTGATTAAAATGTTGGGTTTGCAGTAGTTTTTGGCTGTCATCCATGTTATCCTTTGTTTTGCACCTTAGTTTTTTCTAGTTAGGAAGGTGATGAGTGAAATCCTAGTTTCTTGTCCCCCTTTAGCTCTTCCCATTTGCGCTGGTGCTTAACAATCATGGAATCACAAAATGGTTTGGGTTGGAAGGGACCTTAAGATCATCCAGTTCCATCCCCTGCCACAGGCAGGGACAGCTTCCACCAAGTTGCTCCAAGCCCCTGTGTCCAACCTGGCCTTGAACACTGCCAGGGATGGGGCAGCTGCAGCTTCCTTGGGTGACCAAAAAATTGAGTGTTCAGTTACTTTGATTTTAAAAAGCAAATAAAACCAACTATTGCCTAGCATGATTTTCTATCTTTTCATGCAGCAATGCAATCACTAGAGGGAGGCAGATGGTAAATTTATCTATCCTAAGCGCTCAGCCTATTTATGTTGCCTTATAAATGACAGCAGAACAGTTGTAAGTAGGAGCTCCTGGTACTTCATGATGCCTGGGGGCAAAATTTGAGCATTTGGTGAAATGAGCTTAGTTTTGGTGACTGTCTCTTTGATGGACCTGCCCTCACCGCTGGTCCCCAAGGTGGCTGTGTCCTGCAGTGGCAGTGGCCAGCTCAGGTGCCTCAGCAGCTCCAGAGCTGCTTGGCTGCTGAGGGTCGTGTTGGGTCCATTGGCTCCTCCTGGGAGAGATTCACCCTCATCCTGAGAAACTGGAAGCGCAGGAGCTGGTAGAGAGGCTGAAACCACAATTTTTGGCCTCCTTGTGCAGAGTTTGTGCAACTTGGTGTGGGCCAGTACGAACACACCAACCTGCTCACCTCCAACAGGCACCCTTGGGCCAGGCATCCCCAAAATAAATAAGAAAATCAGCAACTGCTGAGCACGAGGATTTAGTCAAAAGGGCCAAACATCCTAATGAACTATTTATGTTCTTAAGGAAATACCCACAATAAAGCAAACAAACAAACAAAAAAATAAAAAGCTATCAAACTGTTGTGTTCTTTTGGCCTTTGGGACCACACATGGGATGGGTGGAAAAGCTTAAAAACTGGGGCACAGTTGCTCACACCATCAGCACTGCAAACTCCGGGCAGCTAGAATGGTCTGACGTGCTGCTTGTTTCAACCCACCAAAATATGGGTGTATTTGTCCCAGAACATCCATCAGCCTGTCAAGCTGTGATGACTTAGAAGAAAAAAAAAGATACCAGTTTTTATTTTGCTAAATGATGATTGACATTTTAAAAGGAATATTGTCAAAGCCACATGTCAACCTGCCTAATTGCCTTATCTGCGTGGCCCCTAATGGCAAGTTAGACAATTGCAGCTGAAAGAATTTTAAGCATCTAACAGTTTATACATCATCACCTGGGCTATTTGCTTTCCACACTTCACTAAGTATAGAAGATGAGAGGAGCTACCTGTGTTTCAGGGCAGTTTCACCTCTTTCACTCAGTCCTGTGTTAGGATGGTGCAGCCCCAGGGGAAATCTCAGCCTTCAGCAGAAGCCGGTTAAAATGTTGTGATGAAAACATCAACTTTTACATTGGGGTTGGATTATTTTTCCCTCCAGTAATTGAATCTTTTGTTTTGTTGTTTTTTTTTAAAGAGAACGAGCAGCTTGGGCTGTGCTTCTGGGTCAGATCAGGGTATCAGCATTGCTTTAACTTCAGTTTATAGCATTATGCATTGTAAACAGATAATGCCTTCCCACCAAAACACCCAGCAAGGGAGGAATACTGGACAGTGAACTGAAAAGCAGGTCTATCCCTAACGAGTGATAGCTGGCCTCATTTCATTGATTAGCTAATTGCTATCACAGGGATAGCAGGGCAGTATATGAGTGAGTAGGCTCCCAGGCTAGCTCTTCTACTGCAGGGATGTGTTTTGGAGAGGGGCTGGGAAAGGTGGTGGTCCCACATTTGCTCTGCCTGGGGGATTATTTCAGGGAGGGAGAGTTTTTCCTTTCTTTTTTTGGTCACATTTTGATGATGTGCCCCTGGTAAAACTCTGCCATGAAGCCTTTACCTTCCCTGATGCTTTTGGCCCTGCTCCTGGCGCCCTGGGCCTGGGGACTGGCTGCTGGCAGGCAGCCTCCTGGGGCAATGCTGAGGTCCCGCTGTGGTGCCGCTGGTGCTGTCCAAGGGGTGAGTGATGGGAAATGGGAACCCAGTTCCCTGTGGAACACTCCCTTCCTGGGTATGGCATCCTGCCCACTTACAAATCCTCCTCTCCTCTGCATGGCTCCTATGGATTAAAGTACAGCTGGACTTTGCTTGCTGTGTTTTGGGGGTGTTTTTGTACTGGTTGTGGTCTAACAGCATAAATCAGGTAGTGCTTTTGGAGGTGGGAATGTTTATTATGACAAAGTGGGGTGGCCTAGGGGCTTGGTCCAAAGGTAAAACCCCAAGCTACCAGGACATGGTAGATTTTGCCCTCCCTTCACATGGGGCTTAGGTTGTGATCTCTCTGAGCAGCATTACAAGCACGGGCAGTGGTACTCAAGTTTGCTATAAGACTCTCTCTTCATAGGCATGTGGATCCCCTCGGGAATATCAGAAGGTTAAATCAGGTAAGGTAATTCTCAGACCATCTTTTTTTTTTTTAACCTGACTAAATCCTCCCCAAAATTCGTTAGGTACCTCAAGCCATGGTATGGAAAGCCAGGAGCAAAAACATGGCCCTGGGGTGGAATGGGGAGGGAGGAGATGTGGCAGATACTGAGTTCAGGGGCAGGGAAAAATCATTGTTAGTGTGGGACATAACATGTGCTGCTATCTTGTGGCTGCCAAACCCCTACTGTAGAGCAGGATCCTGGAGGCAGGAGCAATGTGCTGCAGTAAATCACTGTTAGGCAGCAATTAAAACAAGGAGCAAAAGTTCAGCTCAAACTTTAGTTGTGCTCCTGTCGGGTAAACCTATTGCTGGCTTGTGGCTCTTCTAGCTTTGAGATAGTGTTTTTGGAATATACCATATCGCTTCCTGCCCAAGGGAAGGTGTTTCCCAATTGAGGGCTGAATTAGCTATGGTGAGATGCTAATGTTGCTCATCCTTCTGAAGCTCTGAGGGCTTCTTGCTTGGCTGAACCCTTTAAGCAAAGGGGTCGAAAGCTCCTTCAGGAGAGCTCTATCTCCCATCTCAGCAGTGTATAAATAACAAACGGTGCCTGTGTGCCAAAACCAAAGGTAACAACACACTCATCCAGATGTCACAATTCCTTAAGCCTTTAGCTTTGACTCCTAAATAATCCGACCTTGGAGGTGGAAACCTGCCTCCCTGCAAGAGGCACCAACTGCATGGCTGTGCTGGGACCTCTGTGCTCCTGCACGGCCATGGCAGGGGGGACTTAAAGCATGAGCGTGCCCTGCTTTAGGGTGATAGCATTGGGGGACAGCCTGGCTCCCTGTGGGGCAAGAGGTGCCTAGAGCTTCCCCAGCTGTCCCCAGCCTTCTGAGTATGCTGGAGCAGCACATTCAGCTGGGGTGAGCAGTGATGGGGAGGAGGTTTGGGGTGAGTTGCTAGCAAGCATGGATGGAAATAGTCCCTCAGGCTGGAAGGGATGGCAGTTTTGGGCGCACCCCAGGCTGATGTGTTGGTGCGTGCCCAGGTGACCTCCCCCCTCTCAGCTCCAGGCCCTGACATGGGATTTCTTGTGTGTTGTTCTGCTGATGCATTTCCATGTTTTCCAAACAGAAGCAGGAGGTAGCAAACTGGGGAGATGAGGGACCCTTAAAATACTTTCTAGAAATAAGAACTAGTAATTCTGGTAAGTGGAGATGGAGGAAAACTTGAAGTTGTTGCTTTCTTGTCTTCCAGGGTCAGAGTCTCCTTGGATGTTGGCATATGTGCCTATAAGGAGCTGCCACAGAGTCCTCAAGGACAAGTCTGGGGAGTTTTCTCCTCCAGAGTACCATGGTGATTCCCCCATAAACTTTTGGTGCAACTGGACAATCTGGGCAGGCACCAGGAAGCATATAATAATTTATATTCAGGGCTTTTCCTCTAAGGAGGGTTGCAACAGAAATGAGGACAAAATCCTGTTTGAAGGCGTTTCTTCACTGGTGGAAAACAGTGTGGTTTATGCTTGCTGGAAAAAGGAGACGCATGTGTTTGCCACCTTTGCCCAGGCTGTCCACGTCGTGTTGCTGAAGAGGTACTTGCCAAACTACAGAGATGTGCAATTTAAAGGGAAGTACTATATCTTCCAAGACCAGGAAGGTGAACCTTCCTCCAAAGATGATGTGATTTCTGAATCTCCTGCTCCAAAGCTTCCAAAGGAAGATGATGTTTTTCAGTCTGGCTGGGCTGAAAACCTTAGTGATGTGCTGGGCTTTGGAACCACACGTAGCACCATGAGCCTTGGCAAGACCACAGTGGTAAGCAGTGAATTCATGCAGGGAGGAGGGACCATGCTGGATGCTACAGCTGTGGGAAGTCCTGCTGAGCTTGTTCCATGTCAATGTGCAAGTGCACCACTCCTGGAAACAAAAGCTCCTCCTGTACTGAGGTCTGAGCTGCTGGAAAGTCCAAGATGCTGCAAGGAAGCTCAAGGCAGAGGAACACCTGAGGGTATAGTCCCCACTGTAGCACAGGATACCTGGGGGCAGAGTCTCTCTGTGAGTGGGGACATCACTGTGGGTTTTGGTTATATGTACAGCCCTTCAAGTTTACCTTTGGAAACTCCTTTGCTCAGTGCCTTGCAGGTAGTGGAGCCTTTTCTGCAGCCCTCAGGTGTGGGTCTGGAGAACAGCCAGTCTGTTCTGCACCCTACCCTGGGGCCGAAAGATCTGGGCAACCTGCAGTTTACTATTAAAGCAACACACACAAGTTGCCCAGATTTGGCTGCCCTCTCACAGTCTTTGTCCCCTGGTAGAAGAGAAAGCAAAGAGAGCACAGATACCACCATGTGCCGAGGGGCCAGTGCAGTCAGCTTAGAGAAGGTTGAAAGCCATCCCCAGCTGAGCGACCCAACTGATGGCACTGTGAGCAGTGATGCTGATGGCCTCGCAAGGGACCTGATGCCCAGTCTGAGTAGCCCATATGAAGTGGTAAACAGGGACCACTCACATCTGCTACCTGAGAGAAGCCAAAGAGGCTTTAGGGATTTGTCCATGACTCAACCTGTGCTGGGAAGAACCGGCCTCCAACATACAGAACTTGTGGATATTTCTCCCCTGGAAAGTTTTAGGGGAATTGTCAGGGGAAAAACAGCACTGCACCCCACAGCACCATGGGACATCCTGCAAGAGCATCCTCATTTCCCTGGACAGAGCAGTCATGTCCTGAAGACAGACCCTGGGAGCCTTCCCCTAAATGCCCAAGCACACATCAGTCCCACTGCTGAGAAAGCTCATGTGTCTTCCTTTGGCATACAAAGCTGCCACCACCAAAGTGGCAGAGCTGCGCAGCCAGGGCTGGTTGTACCCTCTTTGCCAACGGGGCTGGAGCATCCTCCCACAGCCATGTCCACCTTAGCAACAGAAGCAGCCCCTGTGCTGGTTGTCTCCTGCACAGCACCCATCATTGCAGACTTCGGCTCTACTGATGTAATCCCTGAAGTTCCTTTTCCTTCAGAACCTGTGTCCAAGGTGCTCTTCTCTCCACCATCTGCTTTGCGTTCGGACCCTGTCAGTCCCAGGCGAAGGGCAGGCATCTCACCGGCTAGCCCAGCAGGACAGAAGAAGGTCTCCCCTTCACCACCTCACCATCCTCCAGTAGCCTCTGAACTGGGCACAGATGAGTCCACCAGACACCTTGGCCCTGGGATGCCAAAGCTGGTGCTGGGGGAGGCACATGGCCACCAAGGAGAAACTTCAGCTTCTATGGCCTTGATGACCAGGGCTCCCTCCCCAGCCTCCATCACTGTCCCAAGGCCTGATGTGGTGCTTCCTCAGCCTGAGGACCATGTGAGCAGTGGCTCTGAGGTGACACCAGCTTCCCTGCCTGGCACCTGGGGGGCAAGGAGAGAGAAGAATGTGGTGCCTCTGCAGCATCAGGGCATGGCTGGTAATGACAAACTGGCTTCTGCCTCCATGCCTGGGGGATTTAAAATGCAGAAAACCACAGAAGCTCTTCGAGTGCGTGCAGAGGAGGGGAGAAGTGGCTCCTCCAGCATCACTCCTGCACACCCTGCTCCTCCTGTGGCCCCAAGGGAAGAAACACTTTCAAGAGACCAAAAGCCTCAGGAGCCCTCTAATGTATCCAGAAACACTCGGATGCCAGGAGGACAGCAACAGAAACATGCTGGTAGGTCTCACAGTACTTTGTATCTTGGCATAAGCCATCTTTAGAAGGCAATAGAACTTGGTGGGGGTGAGGATGGTGCTGTTTTCACCTGCAGTCCCTGCCTGGCAATCATTACCTGCTGTCTGTCTGCTGTCATGGGCAGAACAGACTTGACTTGGGGAAGTCAGTTTAATTTATTAGCATGCAAATCAGAGTAACGAGAAAAAAACCCAAATCTTACAACGTCTTCCTCACCACCACTCCCTTCTTCCCAGCCTCAACTTTACTCCCGAATTCTCTGCCTCCTCCCCCTTTGGCAGGACAGGGAATGAGAGTTGTATTCAGTTCATCAAATATTACTTCTGCTGCTCCTTCCTTGCCATGCAAACCCAATATATAAGATTTCCAACAAGAGGCCTTTTTGGCCAAACTTCTGTTGGAAGCAAAGCCACATAATGCCAGCTGCTGGAGGCTGGATGGACTGTGAGGGGCCAGACCCTTGCAGAGCAGCTGGGGCTCAGGTTCAGCTCTGATTGTAAGGCTGAGATGTGGCTCCAGGGGCTGCAACTATAGAAATCTTGCATCAGGAGGGGGTCTGAAGTGGGGCCTCTTCTGTGGCAAGTTGCAGCAGCCCTATAAGTGTGATATCCATGTCCTGGTGCATTCAGTAACTGCTGACCACAAGTTTCTCTTCTGTTTCCCATGTGTCAGAGCTTGGACCTCCCTGGACAATGGAGTACTTCCCTGTCAGAAGCTGCCACCTTGTCTTTCAGAATGGGTCTGGGATGTTTTACCTGCCGCTGCATGCTGACATTAAAGCCAACATCTGGTGCAACTGGACTATCTGGGCAGGCATCCAGAATCACATTGTCATCTATGTCCAGGGGTTCCATGGGAGTGACGGCTGCGGCAAGAACCAGGACAAGATCATTTTCCAGGGGATCTCATCAAATGTGGAAACCAAAGTGGTGTATGCCTGTCAAAACCGAGGCACCCTGATCTTTGCTACACAAGCTACTGCAGTCCATGTGTTGTTTCTGTCAGGGAGTGATCCCCTAAGCCATGAATACAGATCTTTTAAAGGACAGTATTATGTATTCAGAGACTCTGTGGGCTCTTCAAACGGTACTGTAGCTCCCAAACAGCCCATCCAGGAGACCTCTAAGAAAGAGAGCTGGAAGACAGCAGTAACAAAGGATTTATTGCCCATGCTGAGAGCCTCTGCAAGCCCATCAGCTGTACCTGTTGATGGCAGGATCCAGCCTGAGCTTGCAAGCCCTGGTGAAGAGACCCAACACTCTCCTGATCTTATAGAAGGTGCTCAGTATGGTGCTAACCTCAATGAGTATGATCAGCTGGGGGATGAAACCAAGCTGCAAAGAAACCCTGGGGATAGTGGCACCGAGGGCAGAGAAGCTGAAGTTGACATATTGGTGGAGCAAGCTCCATATGGGCAAAGTGCTGGGCATAAAGCTGAGCCATCTGCCTTGGAGACTGCAAAGGGGGATGTAGAGCTGGTGTCTGCTCTGGTCACCACAGCAGGTATCCTTCCCTCAGAGGTGCCCAGCAGCAATGCAGATCTCCCTTACAAATCATCTAGCCCCGATCAGGCCAGCAGCAGCCTGTCAGAAGGAGTGGCTGCTGCTGCACATCTCACAGAGACACCACTGCTGGAAGAGTCACTGCTACACACAAGTACAAAACCTCCTCTCTACCCCTCTCCCGGTGTGAATGCTGGAGATACGGTGCCTCTGGGAGAAAGGATGGAAGAGTTCTCTGGTAAGGTGTTTTTTGGGTTATTTGTGGCTAAACTGATGTCTGACACTGCAATATTTGTCTCTGGGGTTGCAGCACTCTCTTAACATGGCTGTTGCCTTCAGCTGGTCTATGTGGCATCACTTTGACTCCTTCTGTATCCAAGGAAGGTGGTATTTGAGAAGACAGGATTATTTGCTGTAACATGGGCATCTACAGGATGATGCTTCTCTTAACAGGGACAGGCTAGTTTCTAAACCAAGCGCTTTGAATCATCCATGAAGGAGCCAGCCTCTCGGCTGTGGCTTTATACCCAAAGCAGACCATGGCTGCTCATTTTGCTTTTAAACAGCTCTGGCTTGTGTTGATTCCTACGGCTGTAGCCTGGCACAGTGCTCCCAGCCATGATCTGAGCTTCAGCTCCAGAAATTAGATGGAGGAAATGGTGGGGGGGGGGAAGGCTTTTGTTTCCTAAGGTAGTTTAGTAGTTGATGGTAGACTTCTGTCACAGAAATATTTAGCCACTCATACATACTAATTTCTGTCTGAAGGTAGAATAGGTTCTCAATTGCTCTTTCCTCCCCTCCAAACTGCTCTTGTAGATGTGGGGAAGAGTTTATTTAGCTCTTCTGAAGCTGCTGGCATCTAATACACAAGCTGCTTTCCTTCATCAGTGTCCAAGGCAGCTCTGCTGGTTGTAGGAGTTTGGTGGCTTCACAGGGGTAACATTTCATCCACTTCCAGGAATGGAAATGAGGTTTATTGTGGTAACCTCTTCTAAAGAGCACTTCCCACTGTGGAGTATATTGTACTTAGAGCTTGATATTTAATCTCAGCATAAGCAATATAAGAGGAATCTGGCACATGGCACTCTTCTTGAAAAGTGACACATACCTTATGTACCTTTTCCCCCCTTACCAGCATGCTGAGGTTAGTGGCCTGATTCTCTTCCTTGCTCTGACAGATCTGGTTTCTGCCCTGGCATCTCTAGAGAACAGCACAGCACTGCAATCCCAGCACCATCCTGGAGGTGAGCAATGCAAAGAGTAAAGCATGTCTTAAAACGCTGCCCTAGGTTCAGTGTGCTGACTGGTGTGGTGTGAGGATATCACCTCTTGTTAAGTTTAGAAACCAGTGCAGGATGCTTCTGAGTCTTTGAAGATTTTAAGATGTCACTGCAATCCCACAGCTGTGCTTTGGCCACTTTGAACATACCCTGGAGGAACCCCAGCTCACACACTAAACCTGACATAAATTCTGGCTTGTTTGAGTTCCAGCTTTACTCGTTGGCTGTTTAAAGAACATTTTTCTAAGGTGAATGAGCCTCAATTCCTCCAATACACTCCAATAGGTGTCTCATGACTACCTGGATGAGAAACCTGCAGGAGTTCTGCTCCTCAGGCCAGGGAGAGAAGCAAAACCCCTTTATGGGAATATTAGCAGCTAGCTTATTTGGCAGAGCAAGCCACAGAAACAGCTTGCAAAAAGGAATCAATACAGAAGGAGCCTGAGGTTTGAACAGGAGAAATATTGCTGAATACATAGGCTTCAAACAGCAGACTCTGGCAAATCTGTGCCAGCCTGGATTCAGCCAGACCACAGCAGTTTATCTAAGCTGATCCCAGATATGGGTGAGAAAAATGGGATTTTAGACTCCATCAAAAATTACAATGATACCTTTGGGAAAGATAGTGGCTAAAGAAATGTGAATGTGATCAGATACACATTAATGCTTTAAATACTTTTTGCTGAAAGGTCAGTTCTAGTATTCAGCATTATCTAAGGTTTCTGTTCACCTGTTACTCAACAACTTGTTCTACCTGACACACAGCCTCTGCAAATACCCACGTGGCACTGACTTACACAAGCATGTCCTTGTGGAGCTGTTCTGCTTGTGTCTGTTTAAAGGAGTAACTCATTTAAGGAGCCTGTTTGTGTTACGTGCACTTAAACATGCAAGGATCTTATGTCTTCTGGTAGATGTGCTGTTTGAAGTAACTATCGAAATCAAACCCAAGGACTGGATTCCTCATGGTGGAAGTGAGCTCCAGAAGGGTCTTCTTGAATCTATGAAGAACCATGTAAGTCTGCGTGTGAGGAAGGGGAGAAAAATGAATGTGATGTCCCAAATGCTCAACTAGAAGAGACCATGCTGTGCCCTTCATCCCGGGGATTTTCTGTCAAAGCCACATGATGAACCAGCATCTGAGTTGCTTGTGCTGGTCATCATCTGAGGCCAACGCTGATGCCCTGGCAGGTTGCCTGGGTGCAGTGGCTGGTGTTTAGCTGCAGCAGCCCTTCATAGAACTGTGCTGTTGCAAGGCAGCAGAGAAGCACTGCAGAGACCGGGATATAACCATGGAAGGCTGGAACTTGCCTCTGGAAAGGGAGCAGCTTGTAGCCAAAGCCTAAAAGAGGTTTAGCACCCACTTACCTGGGGCTACTATTGTCCTTCCTTTTACCAAATGACCTTGTGTGTTGTGGAGGTTGAGCTGAAGCTAAGCAGACGGGAACAGTATTCTCCTAGAGAAAAGGCTCAGAGCAGTGGGTTATGGGATATCTAATGCATCCAATGTGGTTTGCAAAGGGAAAGGCAAAGGCAGGGAGTTAGATGGTAAAAAGAAACTTTCCTGCCATACTCCTGCCCATCAAACATCAAATCAGCACTGGTGTCTCTGTTCCTTTGCAGATCCATGAGAACCTGAAACTTTCTGCCAACAGAGTCAATGAAATAAAGTTAAAGGAAATCAAAAGGTAGGGTTAATGCTGTGCTGCTGGCTTGGCAGGTGACTCTGATATCTGCAGTATTTCTTGGGTAGCATTGGCTTGGCTTCTGATTCTCCTTCCTCAGCCTAGCTCCTCTCCTGCAAGCTGTAACTTGTCCTGAAAGTAGGAAAAAAAGTCTGTTTTCTAGAGAAAAGATGCTAAAAATTGAAGTTTAGTGCCAGCTATAGGTCCCTATAGGTCTGAGGTGGACTTAAACTCTGGAGAAAATGAGGATCCTCACACCTGCCTGGTGTCTGTTGGAGAGAGGTGGGAGCTGTCAGCAAGGCCCCTGCCACACTTTGTTGAGGCTGACCTGGAGCTGCAGATTGCCACTACAATTTATGCAAACAGGTAGTCACTTCAGCCTAGCTCCAAGTGAGGACCATTATCAGGCTTTCCTTTATCCCTTGGTCCAAGCACAAAGCTGCCTCTTGTCACAAATAATCTTTGCAAGAGCCTGCAGCACAAGTGGGTGGAAGATCTAAATGGACTTTCAGAGCCAGGCCTGGTGGTGATGCTTTCCTCCTGCCTGCAGGACAAGCAATGCCAACCTGCTGCTCACCTTCTGGCTGCATCTGAAACCGGAGGAGAGGAACGTGTCTCTGCTCTTGCAGTCCCAGCTGGAGGAGCTGCTTGGCTCCTCGGTAGGAGCGGAGAAGCTGCAGCTTGTTTCACTGTTTGTTGAAGGTGCGTGTTTCACTTCTTTCTGGGATAAACCCTTTCATGCCAATCCTGACTTGACTTACAGCATGTATTCCCCTGTTACAGATGTGAACGAGTGCAGTGCTGGGGTTGGACTCTGCGGGGAGGAGGCAGAGTGCTTTAATGGTGTGGGCACGTACCTCTGCCGCTGCAAGAAGGACTATGAAGATCATTCCCCCACCAAGTCTGGCACCCTCTGCATCCCTGCTCCAAGATCAGGTAGAGGACAAAGCAGCAGCTCTGCTTTCTCCTGCAGCTGGGTGCTTCTGTTGTAACGTGTGCAGCATCACTCTTCCCACATACAACCTGGAGCAAGCACATAAGGATAAGGGGCTTTCTCCATGACTGTGCCTCTGCTAATGTGCATTGCATGTGGTGCTTAAAAATGGCACTGCTACTGGACTGATGGCTTTAGATGGCTATGCCTGGTGTGGGAAGGATATATGATATCTTTGCAAGGCAATTCCTAGCTGTTTGTCCCCTTATGCCTCCTCCTTCAGTGTTAGTTATGTTCAGATAAAAGCAGACTTGGAGACAAATGTGATCCTTTCAGAAACTAAGGGGAGGGAGGAAGAGTGAAGTTTAGGCAGTATAGGTGTCTAAGTTAGAAGGAGATACTTGTACTCAAAGGAGAAATGGCCTTTCCCAGACTCCAAAGGCATCAGCTTTCAGAGGTTAGCCTAGATAAGCCTCCAGGGAGTGATCTGCATCACTTAATTGTGTCAGGCTAAAGTATTGCTGCTTGTTGGATGTAATTCAGTGTAATTTGTGCTCCTGAAGGCTTTCCTGAGTGGTGCCTGAAAGTTTTAGGGAATGCTGCTACTTTTGGGCTCCTCAGTTCAAGAGAGTCATGGACATGCTAAAGGGAGAGAGTCCAATGAAGGGACACAAGGATGAGGGACTAGAACATCTCTCCTGTGAGAAAAGGCAGAGCAAGCTGGGACTGTTTAGCTTGGAGAAGTCTGGGGTGACCTTATCGATGTATAGATACCTCAAGGGAGGGTGTGAAGAAGACAGAGCCAAGCTCTTCTCAGTGGTGCCCTATGACAGGACCAGAGGCAGTGGGAACAAAGTGAAATATGGGAAGTTCTTCCTGAGCATCAGGAAACAGTTTCTGTTGTTTTTGCTGTGGAGGTGACTGGCACAGGTTGCCTGGTGAGGTTGTGGAGTCTCCATCCTCAGAGATACTAAACAACTGTCCTTCCCCAGCCCTTCTGGTCATTCCCCCTCCTGCTTGAGGGAGGCTGTAGATGGAAACTCTTGGTACAGCTCATACTCCCTGGGTGCAGTTAGTTGATGTAACAGCCAGCACCGGAACCTGCAGCTTAACCTGGCGTATTTAACAGATGCTTAAATACTGGTAACAGCCCGTGGTGTTTGCTGCTGCACTCTGTTCACTGGCTGCTTTGGCACTTCCAAGTATAACCTCTCCATAAGGCACAGCCTCCCTTTCCCCAGTCTATTTTCTCTGCATCAGGGTTACAACTTGGCACATGTGAGCCTTTATTCCCAAGACCTTCTGCATCTTCTGGCCTTGTTTGCTCAGAGCTTGCTGATATAAGCAGAGTATGGACAAGGGTGATTTATGAGTTGCCTCTGCTGTGACTAATGTGATCAGCAGACTTGGTCACTCTCTGGAGTGCCCTGTGGTCTCCTGTCACACTGTGTAGATCTTGGTGAGAAAGACATTGATGTTCTGGTGTTTACCCCATCGCTCCCCTGACATATTTGACACAAGGCTAAGCAGATGGCATGTGGTGCTTGACTATGATCAGAGCTGGCTAATCCAATTTTGCAGAGTAATAGGGCCCCCTAGCCTGAAAAACAGCAATATTCTGTAATATGTACCCAAAATACTGCTGCTACTTTACCAAAACTGCTTCTCATCCCTGCAGCATTGGAAGTGGCTTAAACCTGAATGTGAGTTTGCAGTGAAATTGCATTTCTCCTCAATCCTCTCGGCTCCAAATTCATTAACCAGTTACGTAACCAAAGTCTTTCCAGATAAGCTGGATATTGTTATATTAAGATAGGAATAATATGATAAATGCATATTTCTCCCTTGAGTCAAGGAGAGAATCCCTTCAGGTCTGGATGGGGATGGTAGCAGGTCTTTTAGCCAGGAGGTAGCTGCACATGTGTCTGGCAATGGCTTTGTTCTATCAGGGCTGTCCTGGGGTAGCACCAGCCCTACACTGTTCTTGCAGGTTGACTCTTGGTCTAAATATTTCTTTGGGATGGAGGCTTGGGAGAGATGCTCTGCCCCAGGGGTAGTCATGAGGGTTTATTCAGGGTTGCAGGGGAGATGTTCCTCCCCTTGGAGGAGCAACCACAGCTCCAGGTCTCACCCTTGAGCACGGTGGTCACGATGTGGGGGGCTTTGTGAGCACAGTAGGGGCCACTTGGAGCAAACAGGATGAGGCCATGGCCGTTCTCTTGCAGGGATCGGCTTCTTCCTCCGCCACGCCGACATCCTGGTGGGTGCAGCCATCATGGCTGCCCTGTCAATGCTGGTGGCTGCTGGAGTCCTGTGCAGGGCGGCCGTGCGGGGACGGCACCCCAGGAGGAGCCTGAGCCCTGAGGAGCCACCAGTGAGGGCTGCGGAGGAGCTGGAGATGGAGCTGCACGACCTCGGGCAGTGCCTGAGCCTCGACCCCTTCCAGCTGAAGCTGCGGGCCAGGGCCCCCGAGTGGCTCTGGTCTGCCCGGGTCCGCCCTGGCCAGGAGTACCGGGTCTTCCTGGAGCAGTCCCCCCCGCTCTGAGGGGGTCCTGCCGCTCCCCCAAGCCCCCTATGGCCCTGGTGACTTGTGCAGTCACCCCTGCAGTCACTCCTGCCTTCCCCAGCTGACACAAGCCACTGGCGGTGCGAACCCTTCTGGTGTGTTTTATGGACCATAAATGTCCCACCACAGTCTTCCTTGTCTTGTAGTTTAATTTTTAATACTCACCTAGCTTGGAAAACAAAGTGCTTGTTCCACGCTGCTGTACATCTTCTCCTGACTAACCCTGCGTGAGAGTGGTGCAGAGCTGCCAGCACATGGAAATTAAACACTTTTTTTAAGGAAAAAAAAAGGCAAATAAGATATTTCGGTGTTTAATTTAAGAGATTAAAAATTATTCCGCATCTGTGTTCAATGCTGCCTGCTTCCCCCTGCCCCTAAGGCAGGGAAGCCCTAGCATGACCTGAGGCTCGGGGTGTGTGGGGGTCTTCTAGCACGGCTGAGGAGTGCTCCCAGAGCTTGATTTAGAGTTCTGGGGAGATGTGCCGAGGTTATGGCACATCTATGCCCTGTCACTGAAAGATGGGGACAGCATTTTTGGTGCTTGCATGGATGCTGGTTGCTGAGATGCTAGCTGCAAAAAGCACGACTGCCAAGTAAATCTTCCTCTCTGGCAGTAAAGCACAGTTGTGTCCCCAGCTTGTCCTGCAGCTGAAGGCTGTAACTTCTCTATTTGCTTAGTTTAGGGCTTTTAAAACTGGAATTACATTGGGTTTTTTTTCTCCCTATGGGAAGATGTGTGGATGGTGTGATGGCAAATGTCCCACTGGAGGGCACTGTCTGCCACCAAAACCCAACAAGGGCTGCTGCTGCAGAGCTGTGCCCCTGTACGCTGACCTGGGCAGGGGCTGCCAGATGTGAGGCACAGCTGGAGCTGGGGGTCCCCGAGTGAAACAGGACTAGTTAGTGCAGCTCGTGGATAGTCTCTTTGCACTCGTTAACCAGCTTTGGCCAGGATGTGCTGTGGAAGTGCGGGCTGGCCAAAGCAACTTGCACTTACGTGTGACCAGCTCAGTGTTTACTCTCCAGGGTAAGCTTTAAAAGGCCTGGAAAGGGCTCTGCTCTATTTCTCTGCAGGAAAGGGGTAAGGATGCTGGTGAACAGGCAAAAAGGCACCCCACTGATTTCCTTAGAGTAACT
>NW_009928983.1:38760-41186 GCF_000696875.1 Nestor notabilis
CATCCTTCCCAGTAAAAAACAATGCTTGTATCTATCTCAGCTGTTGAATCATAGGAGCAGCAATATGTGCAGCATGGAGGGGGGATATGCCAAGAGGAGAGGGCATTATAAATGCCAATGTTGTTGAAAACTGGGTGAGAATGTGCTACCTGCACTGAGATGATAAAGAACTGAGCATCCCTGGTGCTTGGCTGGCTGCTGCGGTGCCCCTCGGGTTAGGGTAACTGTGCTGCTCTCCAGTAACAGGCTCGTCCAAACTAGTTGATGCTGATGGGGTCCTCTTGCCTGCAGAGATATGCAAGGCAGAATAAATACTCTCTCCGCACACTCCTCCAACAGCAGCACTTCAGTGCTGTTTAGTGCCATCCAGGTTTGGGTGCCGATAAGGCTAGACAAAAATAGGTCTCAAGACATTTTGTTCATTGCTTCCTGTGGCATAGGTGGAGCAATCAGCTCTGACAGTTTTCATATTACAAATAGCAAAATATTAAAATGCAAACAGCTCCTTAGGAGGCAGGTAAATGTGTGCAAATTTCCATTGTAAAGAGAGGGAAACCATTAATGGTTTTGTGCAGAGTGTGCTTGTTTCCCCTTCGAGGTCAAAGAAAAGCAGCAGAGGCTAAAATAATACTGCCCTTGTCTTGACCTCGGATTTGGCTGGCCACCACCTCCCCTTTTTGCTCCTTGGCTCCATGAAGAGGGCTCGGGGGCTCTTCAGGTTGAAAACTCCACTCTCTCCCAGCAAGGTTTGGATCACAAAGCTAAGCAACTAACAAGCAGATTGATGCTTCTGCTGACTTCCCAGCTTTTCCAGGAGCAAGGTGAGTTCCACACTGTTCTCCTGCATGAGATGCTGGCTCCTGGAATGCTCTTCAGGTTAGCAAAAGCTGTGGTATCTCCCCAAGCCTGTGGTGCCATACAGGAGCAAGTTCAAGGCACCAACTTACCTTCCATAAACCTTCTGAGCCACCATCCCCTGGCCCACTATGAAACCAGTGCATCCCACTCCTTTCTATAGCCGCAGTGTGTTTCATCCCATTTTAAGGGGTTTCCTCAAGATTGATTTTCTCTGTTGTGTGGCTGCTGGAAAGCAGCAGAAGTTGCATGTTTGGCTATTCTCTTTCACAAGGTACTGAAGAAAGGGGTGATACACATTGGAAATGCAACTGGTGCTTTCAAGAACTCATGGCAGCTATGTTGCATTGCTGCTTCTGTACATCACAGTGCTTCAAACTCAAAGGACTGCTTATACGTTAAGAAAAATGTTAAAAAAGTACCCAACTGTGCTATGAATGCTCGTGCACATCAAAGGGTGCTCTGGGAGAGGTGCTCATCTTCAAGCCTGCAAAGTTGATGTTCTGCTGTCTTTAGGGGTTTTCCTTTCTCTTTTGTGAGTGCGCTGCTCTGGAAGGAGGCAGCGAGGTGATCTACAGCAGAGAGGAGCTGCTGCAAGTCCCAAGCCCTCAGGGTTTCCACTTCTAGTTTGCACTGTGAATTTCTCTGTGATTTTGAAGATGACAACGCAGAGGTCAGGGACAGGCTTTGGTAGAAAATGCAGACCTAGAGATGAACGTTGTGCTTGGCCCTAGGGAAGCATGGTTTGTCCTACCCTGTGCATCCTGCCAAGTCAAGGGCTCTTCTCCCCAGAACCATAACTGCTTGGAGATCCCTGCAATCTGCAAAGCAGAGGTGCCCTAAAATGGAGACCCAAATATGGGAGTGCGCTCCAGCTATGAAGTGGGGAGGCATCCTGCAGCATCCCCCAGTGTGCCAGGGTGGGTGGGATGACTACTTGGCAGCTTTCAGTCAAGGCATCAAAACCTTGAGATGCAGATATATATTGTCTTTACACACATGGGCACATACACACGAAGGGAATGGGCTGGAGGCCTCCTGCTCTTCATGGGGTGATTCCCTTTACTACTTTTAACTGATGTGCCAGAGAAGAGATTGAGTGAAAGATCCCCCCTCGTTTGGTTTGGGTTTCTTTTTCTGTCACAAATATCTATGATATTGCAGACACAAAGTGTTTTAAGTGCTTAAGAAATCTGATCTGTGCTGTGCTGATTCCCAGCCCTGTCTGTTGTAGCTGTATCATTAATAAGCAGATCATCTTCCACGCATGATGTTATGCTAGTGCAGAGCACAGCCGGGACATCGGACAATGATGTGGAATTGTCTCACCTTTAATGGCTCATCCCTGCTCCAGTGTTATGGCTAGGAGGTGTATCCTCAGTGATATTCCAATGTACTACAGAGATAATAAGCCTGAGGAGGGAACCAGTGCTTCCCCCCTGGAGCATGCACTGCCTGCACCCAACCAGTGCATAGTTAGCACAACCCATCAGCGCTTGGCAAGAAAAGAAGGAGATGCAAGGATGGAAATGGCTTTCTTTGTCTGCATGCTATGAGAGGGGAAGAGAGGG
>NW_009928983.1:41217-48389 GCF_000696875.1 Nestor notabilis
AAAAGACCTTCAGCTGAGCTGTCACTTATTGCAGATGGGTTTCAGGCTGGATATGTGTGGCACAGGCAGCAGAGGGAGCAGACAGGAAGAGTTTCCGTTCCCAGGTAGGAGTCCAGCCAGCTGCATCTTTGCTGGCTTTCTCCTGTTGGTAGAAATGTGATTTAATCCTTGCCTCATGCAAAGGGATGCTCTACTCCTTAGCGTGCTTATGTGCAAGGGGCTGGAGAACTGCAACCTCCTGTGTGAGAAAGTCAGACAACACCTTTCCTGATGTAATATAAGCCATGTCTTTTACAGCTTGCTCTTTGAGAGAGGCAATATTTCTCTGAGATTTTGGGTGCTTGCAGTTGTTTCTGGGAATGGCAGAGCCAGAAGAGGACAGTTGAGTGATCTTGTGTCCAGCCCCTGAGGCAGGTGTCTTGGAAATGCTTGTTCAGCCAGGCTTGGGCTGGATTCCTAGTGGGAGATTGCCCTGCGTAAGCAGCCTCCAGGCTCTGAGGCTGTGGTTTCTCGGGCAATGAGGACAGTGCGCAAAGCTCTGCCTGCCTCTGCTTTGCCCAGCACACTTGCTCTTAATCCTGGGAGCAGGGAATAACCTATGCTGAGGGGAGCGTCTCCAGCATTTAATCTACTTACTCCAGCCTATCCCCATGTACTAAGGCTGCCCAGAGAAGCTGTGGCTGCCCCATCCCAGGCAGTGTTCAAGGCCAGGTTGGACACAGGGGCTTGAAGTAGCCTGGTCTAGTGGAAGGCGTCCCTGCCTGTGGGAGGGGGTTGGTACTGGATGAGCTTTAAGGTCCTTTCAAAACCAAACCAGTCCGTGATTCTATGACTTAAATTCACACTGTAAACCACTGAGGGAAATCCTGTGACTACCACTGCAGCACAGCCAGCTGCTGCAGGAGGACCTGGCTGCATGGAGCTGGTTTCAGCATGTCATTTTATTTCTATTGCTTGCATTGGGCCATCTATTCCTGCAGCCCTTCATCCAGACAAAATACCTCTCTAGTGCTCATGCACTGGCCCAGGGGGAGAAAGAAAAGCCCAGTGCAGCAATGTCCCAGGCAGGGCTTGCTGCAGCCAAATCTGCCGCAGCAGCAGGTCCATCTGTGCTTGGTGTGAAAGCAGGAGGCAGAGGTGGCGTGCTGCCTCTCTTCTTATCAGGTGTGAAGTGACAGCACCTGCCCCTCATGGCTCTGCTTTGGAGTAATGTCAGGCTTTTATTGGAAGCATCTAAGGTGCACATGTGATCCTTGGTGGAACACAGCTGGATTTAGACCCAGATGTGAAGACCATCATGAGCAGTATGTGTTACAGTTTCCCCTGTTAAAAATAACTGCTTTTTCAGTCCAGAATAATGTCGCTTTTTATTTTCCACTAAGGCTGAAGGAGCCCTGCTTTGCCTCATGAACATCAGCTGGCTTTAGGCACAGCCCATCCCTCCTTTCCTGCTCTCCCAAGTCAAAGCGAGAGGGGCTGAATTTCTTCTCTCCCTCTGCTGCAGGTCAGGGTATTGGCATCTGCCCTTCTCTCTCATCTGTGGTGGAACGAATTAACAGACAATAAAACAAGACAAATCTGCTAGATGTGTAAATCTGAATTCAGGCACTGCAGTCTGAGATTGACTGGAAGCTCTGCTGCTTCTGACATCCAAAATGAATTTGTCACCCTGCTGTGCAGCACTCTGCTCGCTTGCAGCCCTTGGCCATGTGAAATGACACACTGTTGATTTATGGGCCATAAGATATGATTTTTTTGTGTGTGGCAGGAACTGTTCTTTTATGCATTACTACTGGGTGGCTGCAGTGTGTGCAGAGGTTTCAGAGGGTCCCTGATTTACTTGGAGGCTGGGAGATATCCTAGGAGCTGCAGGGGAGGAACGGTGTTTGAACGTCAGCTGATTTATTTTGTTTGAGACATTTACTGAGCCCTGATTGAACTCATTCTCTCAATGCTTCAAATTGATCTGATCATTTTTTCCCTGGGTTTTGAAGCAGGGAAAACCTTGTCTGCCTGCAGAGCACTGTCCCTGGACATGGATCATCAAGCTAGGGAAGAAGATATGGATGCTAGAGAGGAGTTTGGTTTCCTTTCCCACAACCAGTAGAGAGCTGGGAAAGGAATGTGGATGCTGGTGCTTGCAGCCTGTTGGGCTTCTGTACCCAGTCTACTGCTGCTCATGAATGTCTGCCCATTGGTAGAGGCTGGGGCATGACAATAACCTCATGAATTTATTGTCACACCAAGGGAGATCTCCAGAGGCTTAGATGTCCTCGTGGGCCCCAGCAGATTTAGAAGGACACCCCTCCTTTTGTTCCCTGCTGATTTCTTCCTCTCACCCTCCTTCTCCATTGCATCTGCGTGCTGGGGAGGAGCCTCAGGCACATCTAAAGGTTCATTTAAAGTACTAGATGGTAGAGCAGTAATGGGCCACAAGTGAGCAAAGGGGGTTTTCATGGACAGATCATAAAGAAATGTTTATAGGAGGGGATGAGATCAGAGACCAAGAAGGATGTTTCAGCCTTTGCTGCAATTACTTTGTGTTGCAGCAGCAGTGGAAAGGGCAGGAGGAAAAAAGCTTCCCTCTTCCTATAGATGCTTTTAAGTGCCATTGATGACTTTGGCAGGATGAAATTACCCATGTCCAGAGGTGGGTAAACTCTGCACAACTCTCTTTTCTCCATCTCCTCAGAGCAATTTGCACCACTGTGCTTGTTCTAACCAGACAGCAGATGAAAATTACAACTGGCCTTGCATTAAGCTTTGTGCTTTAGTGAACTGGCCAGCCACATGGCTACGTACTGCAGCATCGCTGTGGTATGAGGCACTCTCCACCAGACTGAAAATCTCCTGGTCATGACCTTTACATGAAAGGTACATATATGATGTCCTGAGCAATCCTATGCAGTAAAGAGAATGCGGATGCTCCAGCAAGGCCACGACCCCACGGGTGGGCAGGAATAAGCTCTCCACAGGCAGGCAAGGCTCATAGTGAGTTGCCTCTGCTTTTATTGCAGAAAACTGGAATGAAACCAAAGCCCAAGAGAAATGGTTTCAGCTTATTGCTGCTGTTCAAAAATGCAGGTAGTCGTGGGACTGGGTGGGTGGTGAAAATGATTATGGTTTGGAAGGGCCCCTGGATGAAAAGCTTAGGGATTGGTGCAGCTTAGTTTAAAGAGGAAAGAAATAAAAGACTGTGGTAATGGTATATCTCCTAACTGGCTTGCCTCATTGTACAGGAATGAGGGGACGCTCCCTGAAAGCAATCTGAAAGGCAAACTTTAAACTCATAAAGGAAATACTATTTTTTAATCATGTGAAATGGGGCAGTGGAGTTCACTGGCAGCAGATACAGCTGCGAGCAAGTTCTGCAGTGCCCAAGTGGGAGTTAGGTACAGGAGCAACTGAGGACAACCCACAGTTAAGTGAAAATACATGGTGAAGGGGTTGAAAATTTCCTGCTTTGGGCCATAACTAGCGGGAGTGGGGAAGGGGTTTCTTTGCACACTCGAGTAGACCACATGGGGCTGATGTTCTGGCACCTACATCTGGGACTGAGCAGCGTAGGGTCATGCCAGCCAAGGATGAGGACCTTTGCTTAGTGTCCCAGCCAAAAATTTTTTGCAAGTGCTTTTTGCAAGGGCTGGCATGCTGCTCTATGGTGGAAACAGCTCCTTGTTCCCTGTAAGCACCGGCACATGCTTCTAGGGCTTTTCTGCCAGCAGAGAAAAGTGGAAACGTGGCTTTATACTGTGGTTTGAATGGCACTAGGTTGGTGAGGCTGTAATATAACCACAAACCGAGCACAATTCCTCCTGGAGAAAGTCTTTTTTGCCCATCCAAGCAAGGATGGAAAAATGCAGTAAATATGGCTAAGATATTACTTGGGAATGCCAGGAAAACCCCATCTCCTGGAAAGCTCAGGCTGCTTTTGAGCAGTGATTTCCCACTGGTCTTCCCCCAGGGTAGCCATTTGAGAGCTAGTGATGTTGGTTTGAAGTCCAAACACTTAGACATCCCACTTAGACTGCAGGATGGCCATCCCAGATGTAGGGATGGCCATTTGAGTGACCCCAAATCCCTCAACTCCAGTCACAGCTGGGCTGCTGCAGAAGGTCTAGGTTTGGCCACACAACCTGGCGTAGAGCAAGGCAGCAACTGGGCATTGCAGGGCAGGAGCAAGCATGGGGAGGGCAGGCTTGGAGAGCCTGTGGCTTTGCATCTGAGCAACTTTTGGGCTGAAAGCTTTAAATTAAGCCATCCTGTGATGTAAGTTTGAGGACTGACAGTGACAACGTGGGGAGGCTGAAGCAGTTTCCAGTTAGGCTGTGATGGAGGTGTGGTGGATGTGTTAATTATAGATACATCTGTGTCAGTTCAAATTAACCAGGCAGAGCTCCATTCTAAAAAGATGGCGTTTTGCTTCTAGACTGGTTTAAAAACTTGTTCTCCTATTGCTTACATCTTCAGAGGCAGCAGCTCAGGCTCCTGCCCACCCTGTGGATATCACATGAGAGTTTGATTTCTTCATTTGAGCTGCTGCCACATACACAGTCATTACCTGCAGATGTGTGTGTGCAAGCACAGGCTCTGCGGGGATGGAGCGGAGAAGCCTGCTTTGTGGTGGTGAGGAGCGCTGTCTAAATATCGAGATTTCCTGGAAGGAGGCAGCACATACTGTGAATTGGGTCTGTTCCCAGAGCATCTTAACTTGCAAGTGATTAGCTGTTAATTATTATGCTATAAATTACTTAATAAATGAGTATTCTTCACAGCACCTATTGTACCACATGACACATGCTAAGCTGTGTGAAATACACATAATTACTGTTGCAGAAATGTAATTATAGCTCTTTTCCCCAAAAATTCTTGTGCAGCCACCAGCCGCAGCATTGGCGCTTGGTCCAGGGCGATGCGCAGCCAGTACCATTTTGTACCACCAGCCACCTTGTCCCCACCTCAAGCTTGCTTTTGGCTTTCCAGGGAATGCTGGGATTCATAGAATCATAGAATGGTTTGGTTTAGAAAGGACCTTAATATTACCTATTTCCAACCCCCCCGCCATGGGTAGGGACACCTCACACCAGACCACATCGCCCAAATTCAACCAGATTCAACCTACAGAAGGTGAAAAAGCTGTGCCCAGCTGCCCATTGCCTATGTTTCAGCCTCAGCAGCAGGCTTCAAAGCACCCTGAGGATAACATCAAGCTCTCTGTAGTTAGCTTTAAAAAAAAATTACTAAAAAAATTTCCACTAAACATACTGGGTTTATCCCAGATTTGCTTATAAACGTTTTTGCATTGTAAGGCTTTAACAGTTAAAACTCCAAGAAGAGCACATTCTGCTGCTCGGGTACTTCAGTTCAAAATGTTTTTCCAGTGACTTAACTTTGTTTATGGCCCTGAAGAGGGAGTGGTGGAGTCTCTTAACTGAGATCATCAAAATATTTGTGCTGGTATGTGCCTTTTAGACCTGCCCTTAAAATTATTCAGCTTAGCTGTGGCTTGACTTGTTTTGAGCATTTGAGCTTTAATTTCTGTCCCCCTGCAGTTCTGTAGGTCTGACTTGTGATAATTGGCCATGGGACTGTGTAATTGTGGGTTTGGGTGTTTTCAGCTGTTTTTTGGGGACATGCAGTGGTCTGGGTTTGCTCAGAGGTGGAAGGGGAAATAGTGATGGAAGAGTGCAGCAGAAAAACATCTGCACGTGGCTGGATAAGTGCAATAGTTTAAACTTATTTAAGAGGCTTTCTAACATACTGCGGCAAAGTGCCTCTCTTAAGGGTGGGTTGCACATGTGAAAGATGCTGCAGTAAAGATGTGCTTGATAATGCTAACTGTAATAGGATTTTGGTCTTAGCTTCAACAGTTAAGCTGCGTGGTCACAGTGACAGTGGGCAATTTTATTCTAGGATTTCCATGTTCCTGTGTATGACCCTCAGACCTTGTCATGCTCTCCACCTTTCCCCTCTGGAAACAGATCATGGAAAAGACCTGACAGGGTTTCAAAGGTACAACCTGGGAGCTTTTAAAGTGACGAGATTCTAGGGGTATTTTTAAGGGGATGATGGGCATTTTCTAGAAATTAAATCTCTTAAAGCAGACGGCTGAATCACAGAATCACAGAATAGTTAGGGTTGGAAAGGACCTTAAGATCATCTAGTTCCAAGTCAGTATATCCTGGAGAAGGAGCCATGTGCTGCATGTCAGCTGAGGGCTGTCCTCTCGCTGCACACCAGAAACTTCCAAAGCACTTTTCGTTGCACTGCTTCAAAATCTGGGTGTGTTTGCTCTTTATTTCTCCCAGGCATAGAAAAGGAGGAAAATAATCCCTTTTCTATTACAACTGGTGGTGCTACACCCGCCCACACTGCCTCTCTCTGTGCCCATGCTGGTTACAGAGCATCTACTGCATTTCCCCATTGACAGCTCTGGCTGCTTTTATTTTCTTTTCCATGTTAAGGAGAATGAAGGCACCTGAGATAGAGGGTTTAGATGATGTGGGAAGGTTTCAGCAGTGAATAAAGCTCAACCCACTGGAACTCTGGGCTTGTCTCCTGCTGTAGCTTCATCATAGGTTGGAAAAGAGCAGGAAGCTATCAACAAGGATAATAAGCACTAGATAATTACAATGGGGATTTCTTACATTGCTAGCAAGAGAAAAAACTGCCCTGCCCTTTTGCTGGCTGAAAACAGCATAGAAGATATTTCCAATATTTCCCTCCCCCCCCAAAAGATTCCAGACAACAGCATCCACATAAGTTCATGCAGCTGACATTGAAGCCAGTGACTCCATTTATTTCAGTTTCCAAATCACGCTGGTGCAGCAGCAGACAAACAAGACCATTGCTCTGAACACAGCCCTGAAGGGCACCGTTCACATGTCTACCACAACAAAACCACACAGAAGTGAGGGCAGGAACAAGCTGTATGTTAGAAAGCCTACAGGGTATTAATGACATATAGTAAATGGGTAGTAAACAACAGGGCTGTCACTGCAAGGCTGCTGCACTGAGCTAGCTTTATGTGCCTGTTCTGCATACAAAAAGCACCAGAATTTATGTAGGGCTGAATCACATGTGCCTCAAAAAGAGCCTAATTCCCATAAAGGTATGGGAAAAGCTGTGTTCTGAATATCCTTCATAAGGGATGGTGGTCTGATGGCCACATG
>NW_009928983.1:48414-54012 GCF_000696875.1 Nestor notabilis
AATGGCTAAGGTCTTCCACCTTTGGGGGAGAAGGGTCCATCAGCCTTCAGACCCAGAATATCACTTGTTCACTGGCTGATGCAGAAGAGCTAATAACAAAGCAGTAAAATGGCTCAAAGCACTGTACAGTTTCTATAAACATCCTGATCCTCCAAGCATGAAGAGTAAGAAAATATTTATTTATTTTTACAAGCTCAAAACATTTGTTCAGCGGGGCAATGGGCAGAGCTCTTACCTGAAAGAGATCTTGTTCCCCCCAAGGGCTTAGATATAATTAGAATCATAGAATCATAGAATAGTTAGGGTTGGAAAGGACCTTAAGATCATCTAGTTCCAACCCCTCTGTCATAAGCAGGGACACCACACACTAAACTATGTTGCCCAAGGCTCTGTCCAGCCTGGCCTTGAACACCTCCAGGGTTGGAGCATTCACAACTTCCTTGGGCAACCTATTCCAGTGCCTCACCACCCTCACTGTATTCTTTAATACTACTTTAATGTTCGAAATAGAGTAATATCAATTTTTGACTGTCTGGTCCTCTGAAAGAAACAAGACAGTGCAGACATCTTTTGAAGACAAAAAGGTACCAGGTGACATTGTTGGAAGCCACTGGTTTTCTGCAGACCTCATGAGAAATAAACTCTATTTACCCAAGGTGCTGGGGTGAGCGAAACACAACTGATTTCTCACTCAAGTGGGATTATGTACATCCTTGGTGGCACTTTTGTGCTTACTCAGATGGACATAGCAGTAGCATGAAGGCAGGTTGGACACTGAGGTCCTGCTCAAGCTCCAGTCACAGCTGGTGACCATGCCAGGCTGGAATACTATCAACTGGCTGCCAGCCAGCACTAAAAATTCAAGCCTCTGGCTGCCTATTAACCACCAGCAACACATCCTGAAACAATGGCAGGTGGCCATATGGTGAAATTAAAACTGCAAACAACCTCCTCCTTGGATCCTTCCGCTGAGGGTTCGTCTTCTTTGCAGAGTTAAAATCCCTGTTGGCAGGGGCTGGATTTCAGGGCAGAGGTGACACTGTTTGCATCTCCACAGCGCTGGCACATCCTCCACCCAGGAGGGTCCCAAAGCTGCCCTGTGCCCACAGACTGGCTTTGCTGAAGGACCCCTCAGCACACTGGGTGGGAATGCGCTGGCCAGGGAGCACAGGGAGTTGCACTGCTGCTTCCTGGACCAGCCCCAGTCCTTTAGCAACGCATAATTGAATGCTGTACTGGGAAACATGAACAGGGGCAAATATGCCCCATGCTACTCATAGCTGTTGGGCTGCTTCATTGCAGGTAATGTTTAGGACGAACCAAACTACTCTTTCAGTGCATCCTGAATAAACCCTTAAAGATTTTTCCTTCTTTTCCAATCTCCATTATCACCGTAGTATTTCATAGTTCTAGAAAACCCCCAAGCATTCCAGAACAAAGCAATCCACAGCTTTCCTTCATTTCAGTCTTTTGTATCCTAGGGCTGTCCTAACCCAGTAACTGAGTTTTTATTGTGTCACATCTCACTGTCGCTGACTGCAAGCAGGCTGGCTAATCCCTCTGCTGCTGCCTTATCAGTACTTTTTGTAATTCGTTGTTTGTCCATTCTACTTTCACAGCTTTCAGGTTTTTTTTCTTGTTTCCGCTACCCCCCAATTTCAGGACATTTCTGGCCACCCTCTGTGACTGCTGGTAAGTGGTAATGTACAAAGACATGCAGGTAGTTAATATTGGGAGCCTGATTTTGGCAGCTGCCATCACATTTTCCCCAGTTGGGAAAGAGATAAAATTCAATATTCTCCAAAGCTGACAACATGAAAAGATTGCCATTACAGATGGAAGTGGTGAAAGAGCAGAGAACCACTACATGATCCAATGTCCCTGTGCACAGGGTACAGATCAGCAAGTGCATTAGCACATACGGAGAACACTAACCTCCATGATTTACATGGTGCTTACCTGCCAGCGCCGGCTCAACATGGCACACAAGCCATGGTGAGGAGATCCTGCCTTTCTTAGGTCATAGGTGCTGCTTCTTTTTCCTAAGTAAAACTGTATAAGAGAACAGCTTTAAGTTCTCAAGCCCTGCCATGCACTCAGGGTGGGGGTCAAGGTGACTGTCAAGGACATTGTCAAAATTGAGTGGTGTTTCTTTTCAGTGGGATACATCAGGTGAACATACTTGCTATCATCACAGTCTCTTCCATGTAACACACCTGAGCAGTTCACCAAGACAATCCTGTTTCATCCCCTGCTGCTGCTCCTCACTGAGTGCTCTTGTATCTCTTGGGCATGAAGAGACATCTGCTAATCAGCCAGTTACACCCAGGGCATCCCAAACAGCTGTCCCCATTCAACCCATTAATTCTGCTTTTTAAGTTCTTTCAGTCACGGTTGTGTTCTTCTGGAGATAACTCTTCAGCATGGTGTTGGTCTTCCTAAGGAGCTGTGGCTTTGAGGTAGAGCATGATGTAAGCAACAATCAACCAGTTATTCTTTCCTAGGAGCATATCTTTGTCTTGGCTAAAATATGCTGACAGCTTTTGGAGGTATGTTTCTAACAGCATCATAATCTTGAAACTTTTCCCTCATTGCAGTCTCAGTACGGACTGCTCAGCTGTGCTTCAGGGTACTCTGAGCCACTGTGACTGCATCTGGGACACTTGGACTATTGGGGATGCCGGCAATGTGCTGAGGATTTTCTGCTCCCATCAATTCAGGTATTTCCTCATAGGCTGCTGGAATAGTTTGTGTGACTATTGGAAGATCTTTGGCAAAACATTCCCCCTATCCCAGCCTCTGTTTTTACACATGCCCTGCTAACCATGCTGAATCATTTGGGGGAAGAAGAAAGAGTGAGTTTTCTCCAGGGTTTTCAAAGTGAAGGCATTGCTCAAAGACTTGTTCAACTACTCCCAGTTGCCTGACAAAGGGAGGATTTGTGGCATTTCTGGTTGTGGTAAAATTTTGCTTCAAACTGTGGTGTTTTAAAAACAAATCAAATATGGAGCCCGTTAACTACATATTTTAATTGTTGACTTTCACATGAATATGCTGCAGTCACAAGCATACTTTGATATCTTCTGATGTGCTCTTGCGTGTTTTAATCTTGTGATAAATTCTGCATTTCCTGTGCAAAATGCCATGGGATCAATTGCAAAACAAAAATAGAACAGCTGCCCATGGTAAAATCCTTTCTGTAATTCAAACAGGAGGTCAAACACACTGACTGACAGGAATCACTCTGCATTGACACAAGCAGTAGCTTCCTCTTTTAGCAACTGGTGACCAGGAGCTGCATGGTACAAGAGGTTCTGTTCCAAGCTCCAGCTTCCCATAAGTTTTCTCTGTGTAAAGTTATAAGAAATAAATCTCACCTGGCATTAGTGGTACAAGAGATTAGGAGTAGCTATATCTGATATTCTTCTCACCTTAAGGAATCCAGTTTTCTATAAATTAAGAACATGGTAACTAGAGTGTTCAAACATTTTTGTTTCAGTTTTTTACTTGGGAACAGTATGGGTCTACCAGTTTGAATAAAGGGTCTTTGCTTTCCCTAAAGAATGACAGTATCTTCTTTCATAGACTGCAGGAACTTCTTCCCTAAGACTGGATGTTCAAGGCAGCTCTCAAGGAAGTCACTAATACTTCCTAAATCCACTATGGAAGCCATGGTTCTTAGCATGGTTGTGCTTGCAGCTGCCTCCCAGACTTGCTCATTTCTTTCTATAGTTTCTCTGTTGTGCTCATGTCTCTTGGCTAGTATGTGCTTCCCAGGACCTGTACTTCTATTACTTTCAAACCTTGGATCATCTGAAGAAGAAAGTACCATTTTCATAACAAACTGCAAAAGTTGCATGTATTTAATGAATGTGGAACTGTGTCCTGTCGGCTGCTGCATAGCTGGGGGAACAACGTCTCCTCTGAATCCCTACAAGACTTCCAGCTAGTAACCTTGCACATTTATTTCCTTTTAATAAATCCTCTGCTTCATGTACCCAGGGGCTCCTTCAGGGGCATCAATCATCAACATTCTCATTTTCCTTCACTGTTACACTTCTTGAACCTATTTATTCTGTTATAGTTTCAATTCTTCTTGGTCTTATCATCTGACCCTTATATACTGCTTTGCCTGTCTCCTATAGAAGACCTCTTTATTACCTTTGCTTTATTTGAATCACTGAACAAAGTCATTTTTAATTGCTGCCATCTGATCTTTGTCCTGGAGAAACAAAACTCATTTTAAAAAATAAATGATCTCTGCAGCCTTACCCAGCTATCAAGTATTACTATTGATTATCTTATCAGCCCGTGTAATGATGCCATTTCTACCTCCTTCATTAACTATTTAAAGATTAACACTAAGTCTAGTCTAGTTTATAAGAGACAAAGGCAAGACTGAAACATATGATCTACTTTCTCTGGGTACAGTTCTTTCTGCAATCTGAAAGAGTGAATTGTTAATATAGGGAGGTTAATGCTGTACTCCCTTTTTTTATCAATTGTCTGGGTTTTTTTGTATCAAATCTGTGCCTTATCTCATGTCTCCTTTATCAGATCTGCTTGAGTAAGGTACATAATTGAAGCCTCTTCCAAATATAATTTCCCTTTCTTGGAAGTCCTGCAACTATTAAAAAATAAATCCTTTTACAAAGTCTATTTTAGACAAGGAACACATCAAAGTTCAGGTATTAACAACCTGGCAACTATGCCCTTGAACACAAAACACTCATCTTCAAATTGATAAGAAACCTAAAAAAGGGCATTTTAAGATAATATGCCTGTTCCTCATTTCTTCAGTGAAAGGAAATTATGTTGGTACAAATTTCCTTTAAAATTGGCTGTTGGCCTTTCCTAATAGTAAACTTTGTGAAATAAAATAATTGAGTTCTGTATGTAGACTTTTGGCATTCAAAGACCTTGCTCGTGAAGGGAGAGCTATTGGCAGCTATCTAGATCATCAAAAAATATGTTTTGAGGTTTTCTTTGCACAAACCCTTGCGTGGCAAAAAGCTGCTATTGCACAGCTTGTGTGCAGAACTGTCTAGATGCTGCTCAATGAACTTCCACCTGTTTCCAATGTTCTTGAGTTCACTCCTTTTGCCTTTGTTTCCATCTATTCTCTGTGTGTCTCTAACACCAAACCCCCTTGCTCCCCAAGCACCTGCTTTGCTGAATCTTAGATTCTCGTGTTCTCATCATGAATATTTTGCACTGCAAAATGAGTATATTCTTCCTGTTACAGGACTATATACCTACTCATAGCTATCTGAGTAATAGGAGGAAGAAGACTTCTGAAGGACTGTGGGCTTTCCTGCCCTGTCCCTTTGAAGTTCTCAAGTACCTTTCACTGCTTCCAGTCTGTTCTGGCAATTATTCTTGAATTTTTTCATTAAAAACAAAGCAAATTTTCCTGTTTTTCTTTAGAACATTAATGTTCTTATTGCTGCTTTGCTCTTGATGCTAATAAGTTCCTCTGTTTATTTTCTCATTTATACTTATTGTGCAAGTACCTTTTGTAGTGTTTTTCCCCCTTGTCCTCATGTACTTCACCTGACACTTTAGCGAACAAGTCCGCCCCTCACAGCGAGCCCATCC
>NW_009928983.1:54043-60693 GCF_000696875.1 Nestor notabilis
GAAATTCTCCATTTGTTGTTCTATTTTCCTGAGTGCTACTGTATTCCTCTTGCCTCTGGACAGATAAGGAGTACAAAACTCATGGAAAACTACAGCTGTAGGCACTCAATGGGAGTTCTAGACTTTGGGAGTTGCAGGATTTCTTCATAATTAAATGTTTAAGCTGGTAATGATGAAATCTGGAATAGATTAGCAGGTCTGTTAGGAAGCCTGAGCAGAGAGATTGCAGAAATCTTGTGGTTATAAAGTTGCTGGAGCTTTACATTCCAGATGGGTTTCTACCTTAAGCATTTCCAGGCAACATTATCTCTAACTGTGTTTCTCTGAATTCTATTTTCTGTATTGTCTTATTGATGTGTTCCCTCCCATCCCAAAGAGCTTTCTGTCCCTGTATCTTTGGCTCCTGACAATTGTTTTACATGGCAATTTGACCTTCCAAGTGCATCATTTCCTTATCACCAGAAGTGAAGATTCTCAGTCATATCTCATGGCTTTAGACTGGAGGCCAGTTCCTTGTTGCCAGCGCTGGTGTATGGTTAACTTTTTTTCAGCTTTATGTTGCATTTGATGTACTTGGTTTTAAAAGCCTTCCCGCCCTTTACACTCTTAATCTCACAAAAGAGTATAAGTTTTAAACTTGTTAAGGTGATAAAGAAAGAAAACAAAAGGGTATACCATTTTCTAGTTAAGGCAAGAGGTGGGATTACTGTACCATCTCAGTGTAGTTCCTCACTAATCTCCTCAAGTAGGCTTTTAATAAGGGGAACAGACAAGATACATGCAGAGCAGAAGGCATGGCAATCACCTTAGTGTCTTACCTAAGCTGTCCCAGTGCTTGTCCTGTCAGTGGAATTGAGTGCAGACTTGGAGAGCTCATCCCCTTATTGAAAAGATACTGTTTTGCCTTAACTTGTATGTTCTCTTAGACAAACTGTTGGGAGGTATTGAAAACCAGCAGTGCTCAGCTTCCATGCTGCATCGTTAACCTCTATTTCTCTTAACACCCTGGTTTTCTTAGTTGTGAATGTGAGCTCATTGGAGGTTTACCCTGCATCCATGGCCAGGAAGGGCAGCCATTGATGTTAGTCCCATCATATTTGGGCAGGAAGAGGCAGCTCTTCATGGCTACTGAGGCACTAAGACATCTGAGTTACAGTTCACAATCACTGGAGGAAACAGTCTCCAAGGTATTTGATGTTTCTCTTTGGCCTGTCAGGACCTATTATGCCAATATTTGTTATTGTCATGGATCCTACCAAGCTTTGTTGGCTCATCAGGCCTGACCTTTGCACTCTCCAGTGGTGTAACTGTGGTTGACATAAAAATATGTGCAATGTTCCCACTGCATCAGTTATGAATGTTTTTACAAGGAGTTTCTAATGCTGGGAAAGTGTTTTTGAAATGAAGTAACTTCTGCTTAAACCTCATTCAGGCCCTGAATATGTGGGTCTAAATGTTTTATATTAACCGTTAAAGACACTCCTAGGGACTCTCTTACAGAAACCCTCTTTTTTTTTTTTTTTGTCACAAAAGCCAATCCAAGCCAGTAGTTTGTTGGGGGGGGAAGCCCAAATGGGTATCTGCTCTGATGATAAATGCTTTATAATAATAAAATGAAGAAGGAAATTTAGTAGAATTAACTGTACCATTCACTCATGGATTAAAAATAAAATGAACTGTTCTGGTATATAGCAAAGCCAATGCCTTGTTTTCACAAGAGGTTCTGTAAGCTTTCAACATGCAGCAGCTTTAAGCACACTGTGCCTTTTTCATGTTAGACCCATCTTCTCTGCATTCCTTTGAGCAGGTTGGATGTTTATGCCAGCTCCCAAAACTAATGACTTTTGCCCTGCTAGAACCTCAAAAGAGTCAACTAAAAAATTTATTTTAACTTTTGATCCCCATCCCTCCTTGACCGAAAAAGTGAACTTTTAGCCATTACCAAAACTGGAGCAGATAGTCTAGACACTAATACAAGTAACAGGAATGACAGAACCTTGGTATATGCCCTGGCTTGTAAGAAATGGGCTCTGCCTTCCAGTGACATAAACCAATTTTTTTAATGGCTATAATTTTGTTACTGCTGACTGATTGAATCCTCCTTTGGAGAAAACTGAACCGATCTGTTTGAATGGCTTCAATATTTAAAACTCTAGCCAAGCCAAAGATGATGAATGCAGGAGTTTTGAGGAAGGAATACTTGTAAAATTCCATCCCTGGCTTATTATTAGAGAATTCCTAGTACTGGAATTATCTAGAATACCATCTCTGGAACTGCAGTCTTTGTTCACTATTTTACATTGTTCTTTCCAGGCCTCAAGATTACTTGAGGTTCTTTGTTGATTTGGAGTGGGGCTTGGGGGGTTTCATTTTTTTCTTTCCTTCCCTGCCTTCCTATGCAGACAGACCTTGTTTATTTTCATGGAGGTACCAGACATTAAATATGTGCAACGTATCTGGAAGAACAGAAACAAAACTGGTATCAACACAATAAACAAGTATAAAAGATTTATTGTAAACAAAATGTGTTTTGCTTACAAAACAATGTGCTTTGTTCACAAAACAACAGTGGGGGGGGGAAGGCTTCAATTTTTTTAAAAAAGACCATGTGCCTTTATAAAATGTAAAAAACCCATCAAATCTGCTCTGTTGAGCTCATTTGTGGACACAGTAACTGATCCTCAAGCCCTCAGTGTGTGATCCTTAGCACGGGGGTCCCCACCAGCCATGGAAACTGCTCCTTCTTCTTTACCAAGGCTGTAAAAGCCAGGCATGGGCTGTTCCTCCAGCTGGTCAAACTCATTAAGGCGGAAGTGAGTTGCCAATTTGTTCACCATTCTTTTCAGGGTGACAAAGGCTGCAACAACTTGGAAGGTGAGGAAGACAGCAAAGATGCTATTCACTGCTCGCTCCAGGGGCTGAATTTTCAGACCTTCATTAAATAGCAAGAACAGAATTGTAGGCAACTGCAGGAGGAGAGTCAGGAGCCAAAACCCAGCCAGCTCAGGGACCTGTAATAGGGAGATAGGGAATAGGGAACCCAGGACACACCTATTAAAAAAATGGCATTTGGAAATGAAAAAATCTGATTTTTTTTCTAGTTTTCCAAAAGGCAGCACATAATGGCAAAAGGGAAAGTGAGGTGGCTTAATATTTCCATATACTGTGCTTATAACCATACTTATATTTTTCAGTTTTAGGGAATCAGAGAGTTCCTTTCTGAGGGAAAATTTATTGGATTGCACAAAATTAAACAGAAGCTGATACCAAGAGAATAGAAGATGCAGGCTGTAACTTAACAGAAATAACCATTTCCTCAACTTAGATCTCTTAGATGAACTGGTGGACCATTTTACTTGCATTAAACTCCAAAAATTAAACTCCAAAATTAAACTCTACTGCACAAATTAATATATACATGCAGTAACTTACTTTTTCCTGCAGATTGCCCATGTATCCCAGGTAGAGTCGAATGACCTCTATTAATGAGGTCAGGATCATGATCGTGACCAAGATGAACTTGTAGTAATCTGACAAGCCTGGATACTAGAGGGAAGAAGAGAGTAAAAGTTGCTGCTGTGCTGTTTAATACCATGCTCTTTGTGATTAAATGAAGACACGGCTTCCTACTGTAAGCTGACAGTGTTGTATTCACTTTCAAATACTCTTGAACCTCCAGTTCTAAGGAATTCCCAAATAAACCCAATAACCTCTAACTACAATGAGCTCTATTTCAGTACTAGGAGGTATCTAATCGGAAACATATTACACTTATAAACCATTTCCTTCAGGACTCACCTTCAGATGGAGCATGACAACTGTGCTGAGCCACCAAAATGGAAAGAAATAAACGTTGAAATAGAGGGACATCTGCAGAGGTAAACTGGAAACTACTTCATTATCTGTAGATGGAGAGAAGTCTTTATCACTCCTAGTTTTTTCCATGCTTCCATAAATATGACAGAAAGATACTACTTCATCTTGGCTTCAAGCAGGGCATTAACACTCTTCCCAGTTGATTAAACATTAAGAAAAATATTTTTATGTATACAGAGGAAAACTTTTTACCCTTATCTTGAGTTATACCATCTCCTTTGTCTGCATCTCCTAATGCAAACTTTCAGTTCACAGGACACAGAATTTTTACCATGTAGTCACATATTTGAGTATCTGACTGTTGACTATGTGGTAGCTTGTGGCTTACTCCACAAACTCTTAGTGGTGGTCTTAGCTCAAGTAGTGCTATATACTGACACTTCAGAAAGAATTAAGTGGTTATTTCATTGCTGTTCCTCAGAGAATGGCCAAAGTTTAAATGATACAAAATACTGGATGATCATTATTTTGTCGAGGATCCTCCTGAGTAAGGATTTAACTGCTAGAGAGCAGGCTTACATTGCCTACTCCATTTTCGATCTTTATTTAAATAGACATTTGGATGTTGCAAGAGCCCAGTAATTCTTCTAGTTCTTAACAGCTAACAATTTCGAATACGTGTTAAACAAAAACTAATCCTTTAAAGTCTGGAGAGAACAAAATGCATTCATACAATGCAGAGAAAAGCAAATATTGAACTCTACCATGCAGGCGGTAAATTCTATATTTAGGATTTCATAACAGGCATACAAGATTAAACCTAAAACAAGGAAAAAATCTAAAAGGGCATTCTAAGGGAATCATTCATTCTTAATAGGTGAAGTTTTATTGCCATATTCTAGTTAACTGATGATGCATCCACTTCAATTACCAACAGTCTCCTTTCTTATGTTTTCCCCAAAAGAAGTCTGTAGGCACACCTGGTACTACCTGAGCAAGTTTAGAAAGTATTCATTGTGACCTGCTGATTTGTATTCAAGTTCTATGCCCCTGTCTGTCACAATGGTGATATCGGATTGCAAATTAGTCTGAACAGTCACGTTGTTTCACTTCCAGCTTTGGAACCATTGCCTTCTCTTTCTCTGTCTTCCAGCCACTTTCATACCTGTCTTATGTTCCATCTCAGTCTGGCATCCCTGTTTCCACTCCAGCCACATGCAGCCTGGTACGCTCTGTTCCAGAAGTCTTTATGCCAGTTGCAGAAGTATTCATGGTAGCTACTAGACTACATGGGAAGGGAGGAGGATTTGGGAACAGAACTGGGACAGACCTTAAGGGTAGGGTGTGAGGGGCAGGGAACTGTTATACTGAAATAGAAGGTGTAAGACAACCAATATATATATATTTAATAATCCTATTTTTAAGCATCAACATTTTCTTACATCTGCAAAGGAATGAAATTCTATAGGTACTTCAGTTTCACTATCTACCCAAAATCATCCCAGCTGTCCTAATGAATGAATCACCAGGAGGACTTTCAGGAGCACTGACATACAATTCTAAAATGCTGTTTTACCTTTCAAAAGAAAACATGACCATCCAGTTACCAGAAACCGTGTGACTGCCCTGCATGCATTGGATGAAATCGTAATGGTTCATGGCCATATCACTTAAAAATAGAGAAGCCAAGAGCCCCAATTTCAATTGTGATGACCACATTTTAGGTATGTTAAAGGTTTCATTGACACAGCCATGGGTATTTGTAACTTCTGCTCAAGTTTTAGAACTGTGTTTTCATTGACTGACTAGCAATATAAACCAATTCTAATCCATCTTTCTATCCCGGAATTGAACTAATGCTTATTTTCTGGGATTGCTAAATTTAATGGAAAAGCCAGACAGTATTGTGATGGCCAATTCTTTGATGCCAGAGCAACTCACTGATACATGTATGCGTAAGCTTAATTTCTGAAATCCTGATCTCCAAGAGTTACTGGTACATTTGCAATTGGTTTCAGAGGGCTGAATATTCACTTAGGAGTTCTTGTAATGGGAAATGGAAATAACTAAATGTAGAAGTTAATCCTGGAGTTAATAAAAAGATTTCAGTGTTGTTTGATAAATGAAATTAATAATTACTGTTAGCAGTGTAACTACACAATGAAAATGAGTATTTCTGTCTTGAAATGAGAATGACTTTGATTAATTTTATCATCTTGGAATGGATTTACCAGTTGAAATTAACATAGCCTTTCTATGTAGACAGACTGTGTTTACTTTCATGGCTACTGTTAGTCCAAAGGTATGAAAAGGGGGCATGTTGGCTTGCAAGTTTCACTGGCAGTATGATGAAGAAATGGCTATAGGTCATTCTGATAGACTTGGAAAAATAATGACAAAGCTGGCACGTTGCAAGCTTGACTTTTGCTGCCTAACTCTAGCTTTGTACACCTCTTCATGCTTTAAGCATCCAATGTCCTAACTTGACAGGACTACTGAGCTGAAAACAATAGTTCAGTTCTTCTGTTTGTTCTGTGTTCTCCATGAATTTTGTTCTACTTTTTATTCGGGCACAGGCACAGTGCCTGCTGGGTGAGTAACAATAGGGGCTTTTACCTGTAATACTGTACACTAACTTGCTTACTAAGCTGTGAAGGTTGGTGTAGAGTGTACCCGGTTTTAAACCACGCGAGTTCCCTGTGGAGTAGTTTAAGGAAGCCTTTCTCAGGCCTGCAACACCGCAGCGTGCCTTAGAGCTGTTTTACCCCAGACAGCATCGCCCTACGTGACCGACGGTGAAACCAGGCGCCATTGATAAGGCAACTCCGCTTGTC
>NW_009928984.1:0-7244 GCF_000696875.1 Nestor notabilis
TATATATATATATATATCTTTTTTTTTTTCCTCCCCCAGAGTGTTTGATCTTCATTAGACTTTTCACCCTAGACTGCAGACGTAGGGATGTGACACTTTCCCTGTGGGCTTTGCCCTGAATCCCTCTCTTGCAGGTATTGCCTGGCTGTGCTGTGATGCCCGACGCCAGGTACGGATGCAGGCACTCACTTACTTGCAGCGAGCCCTCCTGGTACATGACCTGCAGGCCCTGGATGCCCTGGAATGGGAGTCCTGCTTCAACAAGGTAACCTCCTGGCTGGGCTGGGCGTGTAGGCAGAATAGCATTGTCATGAAGAGCAAAGCTGGGTGCAGGAGTGGCAGAATGATGTCCTACTTCAGGACCATCTTCCTGAGCAGCTTGTTCACCACAACAGACAAGGCATTCGCTACTCTGATCCTGTGAAAAGTTCTCTGCTTAGGCTTCTGACAAAGCCTCTTGGAGTACTGAAATGAGTCCACTCATTTCCACTTCCCACTGCTTATCCCATGCTCTCTGTCTAGAAGCCACCAGTCCCAAAAGCCAGCTTCTTCCTGTAAGGCTGTGCAAATCTCATCAGTAATTTTATCAGCTCTGAAACACGAGTGTGTCTTGTCTGACCCAACAGGTGCTGTTCCCTCTGCTAACCAAGCTACTTGAGAACATCAGCCCAGCCGATGTTGGTGGGATGGAAGAAACTCGGATGAGAGCCTCAACGCTGCTCTCCAAGGTGAGTGTGCTTCTGCTGCCTGAAAGCTCAGAGGAAACCATGTGCCTCAAGACAAACAGAGTTGCTCTATTAGCTTTTCAGTATCTCTGAACTGGATAGGTGTCAGTTTGGTAGTTTGACTGTCTTCTGTGCTGGGCTTCACCACCTTCTGCTGTTGGGATATGACTTTTTTTCAAGAACTGTCCCCATGATCCTGGCCATTGGAAGAGTTGTCAGGAAGGAGTTTGTGACTTTATTAAGTATTTCACTCAACATTAGTTGAAGACAGTCTGTTCTAGTGGTGAAATAATGTATGTCACAAGCTGATAGTACTGACCTAAGGCAGAGAGTCTGGAAGAGCTGGAAGGCATGGTGGTGCAGACTGCAGTGGCCTCATGCAAAGGAGACAACATCCATTCTTTTACACATGCAGTTTGGAAGAGTGGAGTCCTCTGACATCCTTATGCTGGCCCTGTGTGTGCTCCTGGCCTGCCACAAGGAGAGGGAATTCCAGATTTGCATGACTGGCTTGCCGAGCTGTGAACAGCAGCCCTGAAACTACTTGTTGGCAGTAGTTACGTGTTTGGTTTTTTTTCTAGGTGTTCCTACAACATCTCTCCCCGCTGCTCTCATTGACCACCTTTGCTGCCCTGTGGCTGACAATCCTGGACTTTATGGACAAATACATGCATGCTGGCTCCAGTGACTTACTGGTAAGATGCTGAAAGTGATGGTACAGTGCTTTGAGCAACCATTCATCAGTTTCTAAACTTGAAGGTGTTTTGGTTGGTTTGGGGTTTTTTTTTAATCTTTTAATCCTTCCAAAAACATTTTGTTCCATGGTTTCTCCCCTTGGCCTCTGTTTCCAAGGCAGCCCATCAGCTGTTTTGAGCTTTTTGTTGCTGTATGTCCATTCTCTGTGACTTGAGGAGTGTCTCTGATTACAGCTGGAGGCTATCCCAGAGTCTTTGAAGAATATGCTGCTTGTAATGGATACGGCTGGGATATTCCACAGTGCTGACTCACGGACAGGATACTCAGATCTCTGGGAGATCACCTGGGAAAGGATTGACTGTTTCTTACCTAGGCTGCGGGATGAGCTTTTCAAACAGACAGTCATCCAAGGTACAAAGAGCTGAGAAACCTTAAGAAAACAGGTATTGGACTCAGTGCTTGCACCTAGTCGAGTATGCAGCTGCCAGAGTGTCTGGATGCTGATGAAATGATATTTGCAGGAGGCTGTGGGAGCTTGGCACAAGGATAGCAAACTGAGGGTGGGCAAAATGAGTGAGCAAACTCGTGTGTGGGCTCACTGCTTGTTTTGTTTTCCTAGATCCTGTTCCCAGTATACCAATGGAGCAGCAGCATCAGAAGTCACTAGTGTCTGCCCTGCCCCCTTCTCCTACAGGGGATGTGAGACCAGCCACCCACTTAACTCCTTTGGAGAAGCCCAGTGAACTGGGTACCAGTGGTGAGTCCCCTTTTCTTCTTTCTGGAATCATCTTCCTAGCATGGTGGCATAGATCTGCTTTTACTTGGTTTAGCATAATCTCCAGTGACCAGGCCTCTGGTGTTGTGGAACTGTTGTGCTTCCAAATGGATAGGTTGTGGCCTTCTTGCTGAGGTTATTGGGGTGGGCAGAAGTTGGGGCAGAATGCCTGTGATCAGCACCTGCTCCTCAGGGCCTTGTGTGAAGGTATGTGGAAGGGGCAAGTCTGAAAAGGACCCTGAGTTGATCTTCAGCCCTGCTTAGCTTTGAGCTGCAAGGTGACTTTGTCAAGGGCTGTGTAAGGGTGTATTTTGTCTCTTCATTTTTTCAGAGTCTGAAAGAGCCACTGCACCTGCTTCACCCACCATCAGCAGCTCTGCCTCTCCTTCTTTCCCAGCATCAGCTCCAGCAAAGACAAGCCCCGTTACAGACATACCTCCTACGACAGCACAGCCGCCACTGATCCTGCAGCCTCTTGCCTCTCCCCTGCAGGTTGGGGTGCCACCTATGACTCTTCCAATCATTCTCAACCCAGCCCTAATTGAAGCCACCTCTCCTGTTCCCCTCTTAGCTACTCCACGGCCTGCTGATCCAATGACAACCTCTGAAGTCAACTAGTTCGAGGATGTCTGAGAACTGTCTGCTGAGGAAGCTCTGTGGGTGGAGGATGCTGGCCAAATGTTCTCTGGTAGCGGGCATGTTTGTTTTAGAAGCTGATGCTAACCTGAGCAGAAGGGCTGCTGCCACAAATCCCCCTGGAGCACATCACATTCTGCTCCCTTCCTGTGGCAACCACCTAAAAATCTGCCTAGAAATCCTTGTCTTGGAGGGGTGCCCAGTTCCACTATCAGTCTTCTTCCTGTCTTCACAACATCAGGGGCCAGGCAGCACCTGCCCTCAGCAGCCTGAGACCAAGCTGCCACCATTTCATCTGGTGAAGAGGGAAAACTCTTTGATGTCACACCAGAGAGGGGCTGCAGTACAGGACTGCCTCTCAGATTATTCAGTCCAGTCCCTGGACCTTTCCCCAGCCACTCCCTAGCTTTCCTGCCCATGCTTCTGGTCGCACTGCTTTGTTTGGGCTCTGTGCATGCCTGGGTTTAGCAGGTTGAGAATTTTGTGTAGAAATGTGGATTGCTTAGAGTGCAGCTCCCAGCTTGCTACATAGGGCTTCTTGTCTGCTGTAGCCACATGCTTTCCTTCTGCAACATGGATAACAGCAATCCCCATGCCAGATAGGGAGTAGGTAGCTGGGGAGCCTGGTAGGGACAGCACTGTTTTCCTCTCTGCTGTAAATGTAATCAGCTTTTCTGGCTGGAGAGAGTGAATTCAGAAAGCTCTGGCTAGTTGAGCACATGAGAAGGAAATGCAGAGTCCTGTGAGCTGAGAGCAGAGCACTGTGGCTATCTCTCAAACAGTGCCTGAGAATCCACTCCCCTGGGGTGCACAGCAGTGCTGAGTTGTCCACCACTTGCTGCTGCATAGGCCTCTTGGTGTCCAGCCCCATTCCTTAGGAGAGCTTCCTCTTCAGCTAGAGAAGATGTGTGGATCTGTGGCACCTGCTCACAGATTCCCAGCAAGTCTGCAGTGTTTTTTCGTGGAAGTTCTGCAGAGATTGCACCCTTCTGCATCTTCTAGTTGTTGGGAGCTCACCACTTTCTCTACCTAGAATGCCCCTGCAGCTGAGGCTCTGATAGTCATTCTAGTGCTTCTGCCCTGCAGCAAGGAAAACTCTTCCACTCCTGGTGCCCAGAGCAGAGCTGGTGCCTGGCAAGTGCTGTATCTCCATTCTTCCTCCTCTCTCCATTAGTTGGCTAAATTCTCAATAATACCAATCTTGAAATCCCACTGGTGACTGGGAGGGCTATGGGCGGGACCCCAACCCTGTGTATACTGTTTGGAGAGGAACCTATGGTTGGGGTGGAAATATAACCAGTGTACATACAGAGTAAATGGCTACAAATCCAACGGACTTTTTACAGTGTAATAAATACATCCTGTAAATGAATGCTCCAGTGTTGCACTACTGTTCTGTTATGGTTCTGCAGCTCAGAGCTTTGGGAAGAGTGGAGTTTAGTTGTCAAGGTGGTGTGCCCAGCTGCCAGTCCCCCAGTTCCATGTACCAGGATCCTCCAAGAGTGTGCTCTGTCTGCAGGGAGCAGACCTGCCCTAACAAATGGTCAGCACGTGGGGGAGCTGCAGTGGAGGCTGGCCATCAAGGGGCTAAGCAGAAATGGTTCCCATCATAGACAAAGCAGAACTGCAACAGCTAGATTGCTCTTGCTTCTGGTAATAGTTCAGTGTCGGCTGTAAAACTTCTGGTGTTACGTTTGGGTGTGCTCACACACTGCCAGCACTGAGGGCAGAGAATAGAGCTGAGGAGCAGGTGCCCAGCAGCATCTCAGCATGCAGCCAGAACCCAGATCTTGGTGACAACCTGGCTTGGGAGAAAGAAGCATTTTCTGTCTGATGAGAAAGAAATCCTCATTTCCACTGACAGGATTTGGACTTGCAGAGGGCATGAGAGATCCTAGGTTCTTCCAGGGCTAATGCTTGCCATGGATATCAACAACCACGTATACTTCCCTCCTGATGTTTTCTACTTTGTCTTGTGACAAGATCCACACAGTGCCCCTGCAGCTGTGTGAGGCACCAATGCCTTCCCTATGACGAGGATTCCAAGAGACTTTTATGAGCTTGATAAAGGGTTCAAAAACTTGGAGTTCATTTGGATTGCTTGAGCAAAGGTCTAAGTATTGCATATTGGAAGAGTAATGCACATACTAGGAAAGTCCCATTAATAAATCCAGCTTCCCTTAGTCCATTTCCACCATTCCTGGAATGTTTTCACTTCCTTTCTTCACCTTCCACTGCTTCCAGGTTGCATCCTCTCAGCCCTTACATGTCTTCATTCACGTATTTAAATCGTTGTGCTGCCCATGGCCCTTCTGTATCCAGCCCACCTCTCTACCTTGTATTTCTATTTACAGCTCTGTTTTTCTGCGCTGTGTCCAAAATACTCACTGAAACCTTTAGATGATTAACTTTGTAAACCATTGTTTAATTGGCAAGTGCCTTGATGTCAGCACTACTGCCCTCTGATCCCCAAGTGATCCTTCCTTCAGCTTCTTGGAGTGCTGTCAGCTGATGGCAAACTCAGTTTTTCCTGCTGCCTTCAGATAGTTGTTTGGGGGATGCTGTGTTTTAAACTGTGTTTGCAAACCCAGTTTCTACTGAGAGCGTTGCATCTTAATTCTGACAATTGCACTGCAAAGCAAAAGCCACCCGAGGAAACTGCAGGAAGTGGGACTGGAATGGAAAGAATGTTGACTGGAAAGACAGAATTGCACTTTAAACAGTTTTCACTAGACTGTAAATAGAAATGGACTGGAAAACCAAAAAATATCTTTGAACATTATTTGGATTTTGCAATAATGAGGTTTCCTGTGTTACCAAGAAAAAATAGGGCAAGTGTTCGAATGCGAGGGAGATACGAATCAGCTGACAGGTACCATGTGCTGTGATACATATTTTTATCAGTAAGTCTCTTGAACTTGGTAACTTAAATTACATAAAAGACAGTCATACTGCCAGCGGCTGTTGGGGAGGAGCAGTATTCACAACACTGGCCTTCAGGTTTGTCCCAGCATATACTTTTTCTAGGTTTGGACTTCTTTCCCATGGGTCTGACTCACTGTTTTCCAGAGGAGGCTAGACAGACATCACTGTACTTTGGATTTACATACCTCTTCTGTTCCTGTTTACATCAAGAACTCTACCACCGCTGAGACAGAATAGAAATAAGTATTGGCGTTTAGCGTGTGTTAGTAGATGTGCTACTGTGGAGCTGGTGTTTTCCTCATTGGTGTGAAGCTTCCTAGTGGAAGAAAACCCTATGGAAAGATAAGCCCTGGCTTTAAAGTAAATTTGGCATTGAAACTTGTGAAACAAAGCTGCTTTTAGATTCAATTTTTAAATTGAATCTGAGCATACTCAGAAGACTTGGTCTGTAAGGATCCCTGTGAAGTAATGTTTCCGGCAGTTACCCTCACTCGTACAACTGCCAGGTGTTGCACTGCTCTGTTAAAAGACTTGAAGTATCCCCACAGCTCGGTGCCCTGCTCCTTCACCCCGCCCCTACGCGGGAGGCAGCCGTCGGGGTTTGTGCTGCTTGCCCCTAGCCCAGGCACGATCTGAGCCCTGCTAAGGCTGCTGGAGGCAGCGGCAGCTGCACTGTTGGCCCCTGTCCTGCCCGGCAGCGCTCCCAACGCCGCCACCCCGTTCCCGGCGGCCGGGTGGCTGCCGGGAAAGTGAGGGCCCGACTTCATGTCCGCCAGCAGGCAGAAGTGAAGGGGCAGCCCTGAGAGCACAGCTGGCTCGGGAGCAAAGTTCTGGAGCGCAACTCGTGCAGCAAAAGGTTGGGGAACTGATGTGCTGAACAGCAACGGGAGACCGGGTGCCGAGAGGAGGCTGCCTGGAGTGTGATTCAGTGCAGAGAAAGATGAGATCCCCCGAGACTACAAGTCCCAGTGTGCAATAATACTCCTCCGGTTGCGTAACCCCGGCCCGGGTGAGGTGCTGGGCAGGCAGAGCGCTTCTCCCGTGCAAGATCAGGGTCGGTGTTGTTCCCGGGCCGGGGGCAGTGGAAAGGCGCAGGCTTCTTGACCACCAGCCGCTCCAAAAAAAATGTTGGAGACAGAGCCGCGAAGGCGCCGCCGCTGGCTTGTTGCCGAGTTACTGATAGGGAAATGGTGCTTCTGTGGCTTTGACTGGAGCAGTCGTGCTTCCTCTTCTCAAGTTTTCCACTTAAAAATTTCTCTGGGCAGCAGGATTGGTGGGTGGCTGCTAAATACACCCTTTATTGAGCCATGCGTAGAAAGTGTCAGGGAAGGGAGAGGTCAGGCTAGCCAGGTCAGGATGGTGCAGGCAGGTAGTGGTTTGCGGTGTGAGAGACGGCTGGGGTACCTCTTAGCCAACTAGTGAGGGCACAAGGTCAGGGGAGACAAGGGAGCAATCTGAGCTTTGTCCTCAGGAGGGAAGGCTGAGCC
>NW_009928985.1:0-290 GCF_000696875.1 Nestor notabilis
CTCCCTGCCCGTGGCAGGGGGTTGGAGCTGGATGAGCTTTAAGGTCCCTTCCAACCCAAACCATTCTATGATTCTGTGAGCCCTGGTGGGGTGCTCCAGTTCTTTTTGTCGCTACATATGCAGTCTGTCGTTATCCTTTCCATGGTTACTAGGGCATTATTTGTTTTTAATCTGTATGCCAGAAAGTTAGGTGACTTGTGCCTTGCTGATGAGTCTCCAAGGAGTCCTTTGTCCCACTCTGAAGTGTTTGATACCTGGCAGTTTAGTTCTTAAGCTAGTGATTTCCCTTC
>NW_009928986.1:0-17519 GCF_000696875.1 Nestor notabilis
CCCAACACTACACACCGTCCTTCCTGCCCCTAAAGACTGTTACAAGAGATGGAGCCGGACATCCTGGACTGGATGAATTCAGCAGTTTTATAGGGATTGGTCCATGGACTAGGGAATGATATCTCTCTCTTTGGGTGTGGGTGTGAATGTGTATGTATATATGAGACAAAAGCAATGGTATATTGATAAATGTGGGATCTGAGCATGACGTGAATGGCATGGAATAAGGGGTGGATACTGTCCGGGGTTCAGCTATAGCAGCCATTTTTTCTCCTTCTTAGTAGCTGGTGCAGTGCTGGGGTTTTGACTTTCAGCCTGGGGACAATGCCAATAACACCGATGTTTTTAGTCGTTGCTCAGTAATGTTTACTCCGACCAAGGACTTTCTCAGTCTCATGCTCTGCCAGGGAGGAGGGGAAGCCAGGAGGGAGCAGAGGCAGGACGCCTGACCCAAACTGGCCAAAGGGGTATTCCATACCACAGCACGTCATGTCCAGTATATAAACTCAGAGGGAGTTACCTGGAAGGCTGAGATCACTGCTCACGTCAGGCTCGGTATTGGCCAGCGGGTGGTGAGCAATTGTATCTTCTCCCCTTGTTATTTCCCTTATCATTATTATTATTGGTGGTCGCAGTAGTAGTTTTGTATTATACCTTAGTTGCTGGACTGTTCTTATCTCAACCCGTGGGAGTAACATTCTTTTGATTCTCCTTCCCATACCTCTGGGAGTGGGGAGAGAAAGAAGAGGGGCAGTGGGCGAGCAGCTGCATGGTTCAAAGTTACCAGCTGCGCTTAAACCACGACACCTTTATAACTTCACTTAAAATCTGGCAGGTGGCTGCTATGCCCATAGGCCCTTAGATAGATCTTCTTCCCTTTTCTAACCATTTCTGAGAGGAAAGTAGGAGATTGGAATGACCATGGAAACCTGAGAAAAGACATGGAGAAATCATCTCTTCGTAGTCTTGGTAGTAGACAAGAAAGTGGAGCAAAAGGACTCTACAATTTCCTGGGAGTCCATTTATCTGTGCTTTTTAAGTACTGAATTTGTGGAGAGACACATAGAAGGGGATGTACATTCTTTGTGTTACAAGTGTACCTGCTTCAGCTAACAGGGAAGTCTGTTGCAGGCCCTCCTACCTGTCTGTGGCCATCTATCTATTATTTCATTATCTACTTTTGCAAATAAAAATACCCCTTTTCTTATGATATACAAATGTCTCCTTTAGTAAAGTAGATCAAGGAGAAAATTCTGAACTTCAGGAAACAATTTTTTACAGTGACCAAGCAGTGACACAGGTTGCCTGGATAGGTGGTGGACAATTCATCATTCAAAAAACAACTGGACAGGGTTCTGAGAAACACACTGTATGTGGCCCTGCTTGAGTAGGTGGGGTAGACCAGATGACCTCCAGATCTTGCTTCCAGCATCAACCATCCTGTGATTCAATATTTTATGCAAATAGTTATATCTCTAGAGGAGAATACCAAAGGTGTTACATTCACCCTCTTTCAGGAATTCCTCATCTTACTTAGGAATGATTTTCAGGGACATCTGGATTTTGCAGTCAACACTGAGAAGAAAAAGCTCAACCTGTGCCTTGAAAATTAAAACTTTGTTGGAAGCCTGCAGGCCTTGTTTTGCTGCATGCAACAGCCTGCAGTTTTAATGGGACCATGCCCAGGAGGTGCAGCAGGCCTGTATTGGGCCAGTGTCACCAGCAGTCCTCAGAACTTGTTTCTTTGCCTGGGTGTCTACAAACACATGCTAGTTGAAAGAAGTTGATATAGCTCTTGGGCTTTTTTTGTCTCTGCACAGAGAATTGCAGCCTTCTGTTTAGATACTGTTATTTTAACTCACATTTTCTTATTGCTCAATACATTTACAGATCTGAGGGTTGCTTTGGAATGTCAAGGCCCACACACCATACATGAGTTGTGGCGGGGGAGGGAACAAGGCAGTTAGCCGTTTTTGTTGCACTGTACAGTAAAGCATCTTACATTTTGAGGACTCCAGTTCCCTGTCCCTGTACAACAACAAGTGGCTATGGTTGCAGGGAAGTGCTTTGCAGGAGAAATATAATAAATAGGATAGCAAGCCAGATAATGATAATGGCATCAGAAAGTAGTAGAAAATATCAAAACAATCCCTGGAGAAGTGGAGAAGTCTGAAGAAACACTTTTAAGAAGAGTTCATGATCACAACTGCCCAGTTCCAAAGACAAATGGCATCCATTCCAGTTGGTGGGAATTCTGCCATTCATTTGAACTGCCATCAGCAAGAGGCAGGAACAGAGGGCTTCCCTGATCTCAAGGCTGTACATCACTAAGACAGCCCTATGCACTTGAAGAAGAAACTGATAAAGCCTGAAGAATGACTACTGGTACTCTAAGTAATTTAGCACTAAAAGTAGCACTAGTAATTTAAGACAGACTTTGTTTTCCTCAATTTCTTAATATTTTCCAATATAATAGAGGAACTGTTTAGATTGTTTCTCTATAATTATTAGTAAACATCTAATTTGCTATGTCTTATTAAAAGCACAGTATAAACACCTCAGTCTAACTGTGACTCATTTACAAATGACAGCTTCATTGTTCTAAATGAAAACTTTTTTAGGAAGGTAATAAAATTAGCATCAGAATCTATTTAGAAACAAATTGAACAGTGGATGCTCATAGCAGCGAACACTGAAGTCAGCTAGAGCATGTATGAGTATGCCAAACCTGTTACATACTGTTCTGTATGCACTATTTAATTTTTACAGAGTTGTATTTGACATAGGAAACAGACTTTTTGATTTGATTGTATTTGAACTTGCAAAGCTTGTCCTCATGGATTCATAGACAGCAGTAAAGCTGCGTTGTTCAGTGCCAGATCAGAATCTCAAACCTCAGCTGTATTTCTGCTAAGTAGCACCACAAGGAACATAACATTAAGGCACAAGCACTATGCTTAGACACAAAGTCACTATCCATCATGCAGACAAACTCCATTTCTCATAGCAAAACATTTACCAGCCTTCTGTCTGAGAAGAAAATTGCACTGTACATTTCAAACCAATTTTCCTAAAATGCATGAAATGAGTAATATCCAAATCAGGCTTTTAAAGAATAAAGACAAATATAACATCAACACCAGCAAAAATCAAATACAATTCTATTGAGTATTCATTTCCCTTTATCCAATTTATATTCCATACTTTTCATTAATAAATATATTGCTAACCTATTAGCCAGTGAAAGAATCCATAATGAATTTAACCAAATAATGAAATTAACCAATATAATATTGTCCAAAATTAATAGCTTTGCACACAGGAAGCAATGTTTCATCGCATACGGAAGACAGACTGAACTGGGTATGAAAAAGCCAACAGAACTGCTAAGACAGACAGATGCAAGTTCTGCTCTACCTATTCAGCACTCCACAGGAGGCCAGTGTAGTGAATGGGGGATGGATTGTGCTTACTGTTGTACAGAACTGTGTTACTGTAGTCTCTCCTAACAGCGATTTCCTCCATTCTAATGTATTCATGCCCCTACGGAGTTCATTGCTCCAGTTTACTGTGTGTTAACCAGGAATGCAAGTCCACCGTTCAAAGGCAGAAAGCTCCATCAGTTTCAAGAGTCTCTTATCAGCTGGAAGACATGGCTTAAAGGACACTGGGAAAAAAGTCATCCGAGGTAACGCTAGCTTTGTCAAAATCTTGTATGGAAAAAAAGAAAATATACGCATTTCATTTAGACAAATGTCCATACACAATATAGATACAGTTTCTGATTAGTGGTTATCTAACTCATGCAAGATGATTTTTTTCTTTCACAGGAAAACAATGACAGTACTATCATTAAGAGTTGGGTTTTGCTCAGTTCCTGGATCAGCTGAATTATTTCATTCTTCTGACATATCTGAGTTACACTGACCTGACCAAAACATACAGGTAGGATTTTTCTTCTGGTAGACAACTAGATCATGGCAACTGCTCTGCATTATACAAAAATACCTGTGTTAAGCCCATCACTTTTCTGTGCGTGCAAACCCTAAATTACAGTTGCAGAACAGTCAGCATGATATCATGCTTCGAATGGTAAGCAATTCCATTACTCTCCAGCCATACTTAACATAGATAACATAATGGTGCTTACAGTTTAAAATATTAGCACTATGAAAAGATATTTTTAATATGTACTGTCAAAATATAAACTTATTTTTAACACGCAAGAAATCTTTATGTTTTAAATAAGCTCTACAGTTTTCATCTCAAGTCACAATGATCATATCAGTTTATCATGCATACTGAAGGTAACTCGAGTGTAGCTGATCTCTACTGAAAGAGTATCTCTATTAAGAAAAAGGGTAGATTATTCCAAAAATATATGTGATTGATTTTATGTGAAAAATACTTTTATGTATCCTCGCAGATATCATCTGATTTTCACAAACATTTTTAAAGGTAATGTGGTTTCTGTGTTGTAATGCTCTAGCTTGTCTCCCACTGGAAGAGAGGTTTTGTTCAGAACTACTGACCTGAAAATTCATAGAAGGAAGGAGAGCATACTCACTGAATCCTACATGTCTTTAAGTGTATGTATGTTTTCACTCTTAGCTTCATCTTCATTTTCTGTCTTGGATTCTGAGAAGAAAAAATTGCAATAATATTCCTTTTAAGTGACAAAATTTTGGCACTTCCAAGGCCATAGTAACAGTAGTGTAATGCAGCCAGGTCATATTGTTTTCTATATGTCAGTACAATTAAAGCCCTAAGGCATGTCTTGGCCTTTTCCACTCTTGACTACACAATAGCTTCCAGTTTTGATTTGCCAGTTGCTAATCTTAGTTGACTAAAACCACAGCCAAGTTCTCCCAAGAAACAGTTAGATTGCATTACTCAGTACATTGCTCACAGGTTACGTAGCGTTCATCCACTACACTGAACTGAAGTTAAACATTACATTGATTTTTTTAAAGGGATTTAAAGCTGTTACATGACTGGCTGGCAGTCATGTAACTTCGGCACCTGTGGCACAGCTCCTATGCACCTTATGACCTTCCGGTACTTTATATTTTTTTCCATTTGTCCAGACCTAGTGGATAGAAATGCAGTAATGTCATAATGCCACCTACAGGCTCTAAACAGTCCCAGTTTCTCTCAGTGACCCTGTCTTCCATTTTCCACCAAATAGCTAAAAAAGGTCAGTAATAAAACAAACCACAACAAATCCTTCCAACTGAGAATCAAATCATAAGCTTTACACCATGACTCTTCATAAGGAGTTTTCTCAACAGCATTCTTGGATTCTCTTCCAGGAACAATATGAAGGTAGCTTTTCATGTAGTATTTATCAGTTCAAACCATGCCTCAAGTTAAGAAGTAAGACAGTGTGGGGAAAAAAAAAAAAAAAAAGACTTACATGAGAAGTTCTGAATATTGCATTAAAGTTGCATTATGTTCTATTCAAAAAGTCACTGGTAAGCTGTTGGTCTACAATGATTGGTTCTCCTATAACATAGATGGGTCCAACCTTTTGATCCCAACAGTTAGCCATCAAATCTTCAAATACCCAAGAGCCACAGGATAGACATCATATATAATGGAGAGCTGCAGGAGGAAGGGAGCTCAAACTGTGATTTCACAAAATATAACAGCTCCCAAGGGGTCCCACTATTCCACTGACCTGGGAGGTTCAATCTCAGCACATCCTACTGATTTACTTCCCCAAAGCCAGACATTCAGATTACCCAGAAGTTCTCATGCCAGCTCAGCTTCCCTGTTAGTTGGATGGCACAGTTTGACTTAAGACTTGAACTTCTGATGGTCCATATAAATTTTAAGACCCACTTCTGCTATCCTGTTAGGCTTTCTGATGAGCACGGCTTTGAGAAACCACAAACTTTGTTAAAGCTGACTGATGTGCTTGCCACTCTTCTGTCAGGTTAAATAGGAAACAAACCAAGAAAATACCAAAAAACATACACACAAATAAGAAAAAATAATTAAAAAAAAAAAGCTGGAAAATGGAAACCACAACCTAAAGGACTGGCTTGTCTGGGATTGGCTAACCAAGAACGTAAGGGGAAAACAAAGAATCATAGAATAGTTAGGGTCTGAAGAGTGCCCTGGCACTTTCTACATTTTAGCCACTTACATTTCATTTCTTTGTGAATTTGTGAACAGTGAATCCAACAGCATTCCTAATACAAAACACTAGAGGAAAAACAAGACTAAAAAAGCAAACAAGCAGTTCATTCACATATTGAATATAACATACTCTTCACTGTCTGGTTTCTTCTCTTATAGGAATAGTAAAAAACCTCTTACACTTTCTCCTGACAAGCAGACGTTCATCTCAGTCTATGGGAACCTCCACTGGCTTCCATTTCCATGTTCAGAATTACTTCAGCATTCCTCAGAGAAGCCAAGAGCCACTGAAATTACGTGAGTGTTGTATTTAGGGCATACATACACCAGAGCTTTTAGAACAACATTGAAGAGACATCTACTTACAAATAGTAATATTTGTAAGAAAGTACAGTCATTAACTAACACAACCAGAATTTTTTACTTTCTTCTGGTTCAATTGTTCAGAATACAGGAAGAAAGAAGAGCTACATCCATATGAAAAGGAAGTATTTCAAGTTTTTACAAGGCATAACATTTTTTCCAGTTAATATTTTTGATTCTCGGGCTTTCTATGCTGTTTGAGCAAAAGAGTTTTTATTTATAATGCTCATTTTAAATGCTTTCATATATAAAAAGAAAAGTAACATCTCAGAAGAAGCGGCAGTAACAGCTTGACAATAGACATCACAGCAGATTGCATTTTTGTATGCATTCTTACTGCAACGCTTCTCAGGCTGTGAAAAAAGATATTATCTGAAGTTCTTGTACCTCACATTTGTTGTATGCAGCTACTATTTTACTTGGCTTTGATGTTTCACACAACTTTTTGAAGCAAAGAATCTGCTATGACAACATGACATATCCCATATGCTCCCTTCAGCTGTATGAATGAAAAAACCTTGTCTAACCCTAATTAGCTGCTGTTTGTAATCTTTGTACTGCTTTCTATACAGCATTGTTTTAGCAACTTATTAGAGTTTATGATAGGTTCTGCTTATTGTTCACAGGACCAAGAGCACCATGCTGCTGGGGATACTTGACTTTAAATTGCTGGGGACAGGTGGTAGGCAAGCTTCTACACCTTGCCTAACCTTCCACCTTGTAACTAGGAGAAGGTTATAGCAGGTTATGGTCTGGATGCAGACATACAGGAATTGACTCCTGGTAAATTTCTCAACTCCACCTGCTTCCCTATATGGGATGAAGAAAGTCTTCAAGAAAACTGTCCAGTCAACAGATGGAGGAAAAAAGTTTTATATGAATTGGTTCACATTTTGCCTCCAGCCATATGAAGCTGCTTTTCTCTTTCAGTTAAAAAGACATTGCCGCAGCCAAAATGAACTTAATCTCCAATGGATTAAACGCAGTTAGTCGTAGGTTTTTAAAATGTTAAAAGTGTTTATTTTTATTAGTGAATGTGCAAACATCTAATCTCTGCATGTTATCTAGCATGCCAAAAACCATCTCTGACATACTGGGTGGGAATCTGGTTTAAAGCCAGCAAGCAGAGAGTGCTGCATAGAGGAGAGTGCTGCTTGTCACTTCTTCAGCTCCCTGAGATTCAAGGTCCAGCATGATTTCAGAAAGCAGATGCCTGTTCTGGTTACTGGGAGAGATGATACATCAGAGGGTCGTGCTGCCACCCAGAGGGACCTTGACAGGCTGGAGAAATGGGCTGACCTCATGAAGGTCAACAAGAGGAAGTGCAAAGTCCTTTCAGTGGGGAAGTACAGCACCAGGCACCGGGACAAGCTGGGGCCAGGATACCATTTGCCCTTCTTTGCGACAATGCTCAACTTGTTGTCCACCATGACACTTCCCTGCAAAGCTTGTTCCAACCAGCTGCCTCCAGCCTGTCCTGGTGCCTAAGGTTATTCTTCCACATGGGCAGGACTGGTCATTTCCCTGTATTGAACTTCACAGGGTTTCTGCTGGCCCATTTGTCCATCCTCTTGAGGTCCCTTTGGATGACAGCACACCCATCTGGTGTATTAGCCAGATATATTCTCTTCTTCTGATGATACATTTTTTACTTTTTTACCTTTAAAATTTTTGGTTTGTTTTTTTGTTTGTTATTTGTTTGTTTGATTTGTTTGTTTTGGGGTTTTTCTGGGCTTAAAAAAAAAAACAAGCATAAATAAAAATCAGTCTTTCCTGCCTTGTTTTCAAATCAAGTTAAAAGTTCCATGTTCAGACATACACTTTATTTATTCATTTGTTTGTTTATTTATTTATTTTAACCTGGGGATAAGATATGCACTGGTTCCAAAGATATTAAGATTTGAATTTCTCTGAGATTCTGGACAAGTACTGAGCAACTAAGCCTATTACTGCACATGTTGGGTTTAAGCCAAGTGCTTTATCAGTAAAATTCAGAACTGCTGCAGTAATACAAAAAACAAACCCACAAAATATATGGAGAAAAAGATAAAAGGGGGAGAGCAATAGAAAGAACTCTTGCTGGGATTTTTTTCCCTCTCTTGTCCTTATTTTTCAAATTTAACTTTAAAAATAGTGACTGAATTGTTGAAAGAAAAAGAATACAACTACATACAATAAAGGCAAAAAAATTAGGCAGAAGAATTTCTTGACAGAATTGGCTACTGCTATCTTCTCAATTTTCCTCCTTTTTTATCTCTTATCCACTGTTTGACTACTTGTTCACACATCTCTCCTCATTTGAACATAACTTTCTTCAGCTTCTTTTAGATCATGAATTACCTTTCTAAACACTGTGCTAGCAAGCTGAGAAATAGCTTTTCCTTGATCTATAAAGAAAACAGGTAGACCAAGGTCAGTGTTATAAATTTGTTCTTTCTTTCCCCGGATGTAAAGCTTGTACAGCAAGGAACTCTTTTCACTTCGTATTTGTTCTCAAACAGATGTAACAGATATGGAACATATCTTTCACTTCTAATCAGTGATACAATATTCTTATAAAAACAGAAGACTTGTAACATTCCCTGTGAACATTGCTTTTTCCATTAATCAGTGATTTAGTCATCTGTTCTTATTCTTTTATAGATTATTGTTGTTTCCTTCTGTACAAGAAAAGTCATTTCCCTGTTTGGATAAACCTACATCATAATCACAGCAGCTGCAGATAGGTCTCAAAGAACTTTTGGTAACCATCTAGCTCTGACAATGAAAGTTTAACACAAGGTAAGATCTCTGATCAAGTTGATGAATTATCTTTGGTTGATTACTCCTTCTTCACTAAGGGTAATTCAGCAAGGTATCTGTGCTACTAGGATTCATACAGGCATTTCTAGAGATCTCTATGATGTTTCTGGGCATGTAATTTTTTTGACCAATTTGTAAATCACTTGTAATCAATTACTCCCCTCCAATTATTTTTCTAAGATTAAAGAAATCCTCTTCTGGAGTCTCTTTCAAGTGAGTATTTGACACTTCAATCTTCTCTTCTTTTTAAAAGTTATCTTTCATTTGAGATCAGCTAGGAAACTCTTGCAATTCTTTCATGTGTATGTGTTACATAGGCAGAGTAGCTGACAGCTGAAAACACATCCTTCAACCAAATTGAATTTACTTGATAAAGGAAGGAAGGAAGGAAGGAAGGAAGGGAGGAAGGTGTAACGTACATATGGTGAATGCCTTGCCACCACATATTATTCCTAGTAAGAGTTTATTTGAGCTCAGGAAGAGTCCAGACAAATTCATGAAATATTAATCTGTTGAAGTTTACTATAAGCACAGAAAACATGGTCAGTTCAGGAAGCTTCTCATAAATGGAGACCACTTGTGAGAATTTAATAACTGTACCACAATCATTGTACTGAAAGATCTTTTTATTGGAAACCTAAAGTACTGATTTAGCCGGTAGTTTCAATGAACATCAAGACACTGGACTAATCTTAGCCTATTCATATTCTGGATGCTTGAATAATGACAAATTACTTTCTCATCTTGAATTTCACAGAAATATAGTCTATAGGTTTAAAAGCAAAGTTTGGATGAGACAATATTGACATTTTATTTTATAATGTGTCCACACTTTGTACTTGAACTAAGACTTCATGATACCAATATTCCAACCCAAGCAATAGCAGCTCAGTTCTTTATAAATTCATACTAAAGTGTAATACTAATACTAATACTAATACTCATGTTCATACTAATACTAATAATTAGCATGGCAATAAGTTTGGTGTTCTGTTAAGTATAGCAGAATAGTTTCTGATCTTCTCAAAATATAAGCAGACTGGGCATGTATTTGTTAACTGAATGCCAAGAGGGATCAGCTGTATCAGAAGATGATGATGATGGTGATGAATAATTTAGCAGTAGTAGTAGTAGTATTCCTTTCTTTTTCATATTGGAGCACATTGTGACAGAAATTATTACCAGACCTAAAAAAGGTTTTCATGTTTCAGTCCTGTTATTTCTCCAGTGTTTTTGCATTACTAAAACGGTTCCTTAGTTACTGCATCACCTTCCTATAGTATCTTTTGTGGTAAAATTACTGTACACTTTCTGCTTTGAGGAGATATGTCTAGGCTTGAAAGTCAGTGCTTCCTGAAAGCAATACAATATTTATCTCCTGTATTGATTTTTCACTGAATATAAAATTTGAAAATTTAACTGTGACTAGGCAAGATGTTTGTTTTTTTTTTCTACGAGTCCCTTCTTTGTAAAGGTTCTTCACATAGATATATTCATGTAAATTAGAAATGAACATTTAAAACAGAGAATAGCTCAATTAGGAATAGTGCCATTAAACCTGAAACATACATGGTCTCTGTGTTTTGTTCTAGAAAAATGCTAATGCTTCTAACTTTAACTTACATGACACTAGAGCTCTATTGATTCACAAAGCAAGTATCTATGAATAAATAAACTTAAAATATTACTACTGCTCCAGGTAATAGCAATTTCATCCAAAGCTTTTCAAAAATACATATATATTGCATGTGCCTGAATGGTTTATATCTCTTCATTTGTTCTGTGCGTTTAAGAAACATAGAGAGACAGATAACAAGGCAGGGATCTTAATTTTCTTGAATTAAAGATGCTGAATAAACTCACACAAGCAGTAAATATTTTTAACAAAGTTAAGTAGAGGAACCAAATTCTACTTCGTCTTACACATTTTATCCATTCCTGGCACTAAAGCACTTGTCATTTACATAGGGGGTGGGGGAGATGACTTCTTTAACAGCTATTTAGTTCTTTTTCAGTAGTATTAATCCTTGAAGAAAGCAGTCGTATGCCGGTAGTATCAACAATACAATATGGAAGAGGAAGTAGAACTTTTTTTCAGTATCAGAAATAAAGAAAACATCTGTGAAGCCTAAAACCTCTCAGTAAGAGTTACATATAAAAAGTTCTTTAACAATAGAAAGGAGTGAAAACATGGGAGTGAGATTCAAACATATCATGCCTTGCCAGCTTCCACTGTACATCACACAGTCAGTGGAAGAATACATACTGGGAGCTGACTGTTCTTCAACAGTCTTAGCAGCTACATGTTTTTATGCTTTGAAATATTTACATTTTATGGGTAAAAGTAGTCTTTGAGTCTGCTCTTCACTAGAATATTGGGATATTTTATTGTGTCTGTGCACAATTATGAAGACTGAGTTTAGCTGATTGACATTAATGATGGCTGGATAGATTGCCTTGTTCTGTGCCCTCCGCTACCTGTGATCACCTTGTTGGCTGAATGTGATTAAGGTTTAGTTTATTTCATGTCAACTGTCATGATCCCATAACCAGTTGTATTCAGTCAGAGGTAACTGAGCACACACCATCTGCAGTCATGTCTCTGAAACGGGTTAAAGCTGTAGTTGACTTGAGTGTTATAGCAGATATGTTCATGGGCTTTTAAAATCATTCTAACTCTGTGCAAACCAGCAGCAAAGTCATTGACAGAAAGCCCTTATCACAAAAATCCACAGTGGCCCTTTATTCCTTTTCAGGCGTATCTGTTGGAATAGAGATTTTCAGTTCTTCATCATTCTGAAGGCAGTCAATCATTTAATTTTTCTTGGCTTTATCTTCCTGAAGTATGCCCTTGGTTTAGGAGGCAGGAGCGTAAGGTAAGTCATGTGTCCTCATGCTTCGTCTATCAAGTGGTGACATATTGCCTGGTCCTGTTCCATCCCACCTTATGACGGTAGGTCTGCACCATTGTTCAGAGACAGGCACAGGCTCATCTTTCCAGCCTCAAGCTGATAACAAGATGTGCTATGTGTTAATGATTAGCATGGTAATAAGTCTGGTGTTCTGTTAAGTATAGCAAAATAGTTTCTGATCTTGTCAGAGTGTAAACAGGTTGGGCATGTATTTGTTAACTGAACACCAAGAGGTTCTAGATCTATACACCTATATCTGATTATAGTTATTTGAGAATTATACTTATTTGGAACAGTACAACCACCCAGGTAATCATAGTGAGATGTTTAGCTCCTCTTCTTTCCTACATGCAATACAGTATTGTCTGTAATTGTATATTCTGAAGAAAGCGAAGTGAGTAAAAATACAACAGTTATTTGCTCTAATAAAAGAGGGATTGAAACCCAGGAGTTACTTTCCATCTCATAACTGCATTACTATAGTTCCTGTACAGTTCATCTCATTTCAAGGGCAGGATGCCAGAAGGATTCTGGGTTTTTATTGATTGTTGTTGTCTTAATTAGCCATTTTAATGGAATTAAGTAGATCTACATCTTGCTTGGACTTGTACATAGAGAAAATACAAGAACAGAAACCAACCAAACAAACTCAAAGTCAAAGGATGTTAGAGGATTTTTGCTTTTTTTGAGCCCTTTGAAGGAGGAAAGGTAGGGAGGGAGGTGAGCAAAAGCAGAAATTACACTAGTCTAATGCTGTCTAATGCTGAGCTGGTATGCTTGGACATTTGGGAAAAGCACATTGATGGGAATGGCTTTAGATGATGTTACTTAGTATAAGTCATAGAATCATAGAATCATAGAATAGTTAGGGTTGGAAAGGACATTAAGATCATCTGGTTCCAACCCCCCTGCCATGGGCAGGGACACCACACACTAAACTATGTCGCCCAAGGCTCTGTCCAGCCTGGCCTTGAACACCTCCAGGGTTGAAGCATTCACAACTTCCTTGGGCAACCCATTCCAGTGCCTCACCACCCTCACAGTAAAGAACTTCTTCCTTAGATCTAATCTAAACTTCCTCTGTTTAAGTTTAAAGCCATTACCCCTTCTCCTACCGCTAGAGTCCCTAATGAAGAGTCCCTCCACAACATCTTTAGAGGGCCTCTTCAGATATTGGAAGGTTGCTATGAGGTCTCCACGCAGTTTACTCTTCTCTTCTCTTTTCCAGGCTGAACAGCCCCAACTTTCTCAGCCTGTCTTCATACGGGAGGTGCTCCAGTCCTCTTATCATCCACGTGGCCCTCCTCTGAACAGCTCCATGTCCTTTTAATGTTGAGGACACCAGAACTGGACACAATACTCCAAGTGAGGCCTCACAAGAGCAGAGTAGAGGGGCAGGATCACCTCCTCTGACCTGCTGGTCATGCTTCTTTTGATGCAGCCCAGGATATGGTTGCAAGCACATGCTGAAGCCGGCTCATGTCGAGCTTCTCATGCACCACTACCCCCAAGTCCTTCTCCGCAGGGCTGCTCTGAATCTCTTCTCTACCCAGCCTGTAGCTGTGCCTGGGGTTGTGCCGACCCAGGTGTAGGACCTTGCACTTGTCTTGGTTAAACTTCATGACGTTGGCATCAGCCCACCTCACAAGCATGTCCAGGTCCCTCTGGATGGCATCCCTTCCTTCCAGCGTGTCAACCGAGCCACACAGCTGGTGTCGTTGGCAAACTTGTTGAGGGCACATCAATCCCACTGTCCATGTCACCCACAAAGATGTTGAACAACACAGGTCCCAACACCGATCTCTGAGGGACACCACTCGTTACTGTTTTCCAACTGGACATTGAGCCATTTACCACAACTCTTTGTGTGCAGCCATCCAGCCAGTTCTTTATCCACTGAGTGGTCTATCTATCAAATTGATGTCTCTCCAATTTAGGGACAAGGATGTTGTTCGGGGCAGTGTAGAATGCTTTGCACAAGTCCAGGTAGATGATGTCAACTGTTCTGCTGCTGTCCATCAGTCCTGTAGCCCCATCATAGAAGGCCACCAAATTGGTCAGGCAGGATTTCCCCTTTATGATTGCAATCTCAAGAGAGTTATTATAAAATATTAAAAGAAACTGCAGTATAATTTACATGACTTGATCATTCAGTAACACAAACAGAAATAAGGTTAAGCAGTCTCATGAACATGTGCCCTGTAAGTCTTACACAGCTGTATGAGTCTTTCTTCACTGTAAGTAACAGAGGATTTGAAATTATGTGAAAGCCATGTGCATTTTTGCTGCTGATGGGCATCTTTTTTTAATATATGGAGAGTGGTCACTAAGAATATTCTTAATATGAACCACAAAGCAAACTAGAAATTAATTGACAGGGATTGTCCTCTTATTTTTCATAATTAGCAAGGAAGAATTGTTAGGCAGTGTATGATTAAGGGATTCGATCACAGCCTCTGTGATTTCATTTTGGTGAAGTAAAGAATGTAAGAAAAATTACTAACCAGAAATATTACCTTCAAGGATAACCAAAGATTTTCATTTTTTTTTTTTGATGATCCATATAAGATTTGTTTTCATTAAAATCATGAAAAGTCTGACAGGTCCCATGACAACTGTCTGCCCTATTTTTCTTTTGTTCTTTAGGTTACTTAGCTACCTGTTTCTTTGCATCCCAAAATCACCTTTCAAACATTTATACTTAAAGCATGCTGAACTTCAATGACATTTATTAATGTGGGCAAATTTTGGTTGAAAACAGTAATATTCTTTTTATCATAAGGTTTTACCTCTCTCTCTTTTTTCCTATCTTCCTTTCTCAAGCACCAGGCAGGATAAGCTTCAGTAATATATTTTATTCAAAAGGAATTAAAGAGAGAATGATCTGTTGATACAGCTCTTGCTTACAGTAAGGACTGCCTGATTGATTTTAAATCTTGAGTTTATCGACATGGAGAATAGCAGGTATGTATATTAATTTTATTTCTGTAAAAGTAAAGTAGCTGTAGAAACTGTTGGGCTTTTTACTTTCCTTTGCCATAAATTTAGTGAAGTAGTCCACTTTTTCTTGTCAGGAAAATGTATAATGTAAAGAAAATAAAAAATGGTTGATGTAAGGGATACACTCATTCAAACTCTGTGAAAATTACCCATACCTGCCTCAGAAGCTTTCAGGAGAAATAATGACTTATCTACACAATGAATGCCTTCCTACATTTCCAGTCTTGGCAAATATTAAAGCATTCCAACTCTAACTATTCTATGATTCTATGAATAGCATACATGTATGGGAATGTGTGCACATAAACACATGCATGTTCTTGTGTGCTGCTGTAGCCCTCCATTTTTAAAAAATCTGGCAAAAATAAGTGTCATAGCTCTGCAAATGCCTCAGATAAAGCCACTTTTATAAGACTCTCTGTGACTCACTGCCTCTGCCCCACATACAGAGGGCTGGCAACTAAGCAAAGGAGAAACATAAAGAACATTGTTTTCCAAGTACTATTTTTATATGTTTAAATATATTATATTGATACTTTATTTTCTTCTTTTTTCTAGCAGTTACCTAGCTACTTTGATACAGGTCAAACAAAGATGTCATTCAGACAAAATGAGAGAATGAGAATGAAAAAAAAATAAATAAAAAAAAAGTAGCTGTTTTAAAAACCAGTAGTGGGCCCAGAAAACAAGCAGTGTTTCAGCAGCATCCTATGAAAGGCGATGTTCCGGGGAAATTATGTTTTCTTTCACTCATCCACCATATGACCACATGTTTTGAAAAACAAGTAATAGTTTTGTGCCTTAGTCTTAGTGCTCTGTCTGGATGTAGGCAAACAACAAATAATTTTGCAATCATTTCTGGATGTGTGATACCTTAGACACTCGTTTCTAAATATGCTAATTAATTTTAATTATGCTGAGTTCCTTTCTAAAGTATTGTGACATGTATGGTTGAAGAAAGGCCACAATTTCTCTTTGAAAACTCATTGGCATGAATGAAACTAATGATTTATGTCTGGCACTTCAGCTGCAGGTAGGTAAAATGGAGTGAGTATTTTTATCCAATATTTGATGGGGTTTGCATTTTAGATATATATTTATTTAATATTAAGGAATTAGGAAATTTTTCAGTGTAATGGAGAATATCAAGAAACAGCTAAATATTTCTAAAATAAAATACTTATGCACAGTTGGTTTAAATCTCATGCTGCATTGTTCAGCTCACATCACTGGCATCACACAGTAGCAGTGCACGATACTAGCTTCTGGACCTAGAATATCATAGAATATTTAGGATTGGAAAGGACCTGAAGATCATCTAGTTCCAACCCCCCTGCCATGAGCAGGGACACCACACACTAACCCATATGGCCCAAGGCTCTGTCCAGCCTGGCCTTGAACACCTCCAGGGTTGGAGAATTCACAACTTCCTTGGGCAACCTATTCCAGTGCCTCACCACCCTCACTGTGAAGAACTTCTTCCTTAGATCTAATCTAAACTTCCTCTGTTTAAGTTTAAAGCCATTACCCCTTCTCCTACCACTAGAGTCCCTAATGAAGAGTCCCTCCACAACATCTTTAGAGGGCCTCTTCAGATATTGGAAGGTTGCTATGAGGTCTCCACGCAGTTTACTCTTCTCTTCTCTTTTCCAGGCTGAACAGCCCCAACTTTCTCAGCCTGTCTTCATACGGGAGGTGCTCCAGTCCTCTTATCATCCACGTGGCCCTCCTCTGGACTTGCTCCAACAGCTCCATGTCCTTTTTATGTTGAGGACACCAGAACGGTACACAATACTCCAAGTGAGGTCTCATGAGAGCAGAGTAGAGGGGCAGGATCATCTCCTTTGACCTGCTGGTCAGGCTTCTTTTGATGCGCCTCATGATGTGGTTGGCTTTCTGGGCTGTGAGCACACTGCCTGCTCATGTTGAGTTTCTCATCAATCACCACCCCCAAGTCCTTTTCTGCAGGGCTGCTTTGAATCTCTTCCCTATCTTCCCTACCCAGCCTGTAGCTGTGCCTGGGGTTGTGCTGACCCAGGTGTAGGACCTTGCACTTGTCTTGGTTAAACTTCATGAGGTTGGCATCAGCCCACCTCCCAAGCACGTCCAGGTCCCTCTGGATGGCATCCCTTCCCTCCCAACACCGATCCCTAAGGGACACCACTCATTACTGTTTTCCAGCTGGACATTGAACCATTTACCGCAACTCTTTGTCTGTGGCCAGCCAGCCAGTTCTTTATCCACCAAGTGGTCCCTCCATCAAATTGATGTCTCTCCAATTTAGAGACAAGGATGTTG
>NW_009928986.1:17778-40331 GCF_000696875.1 Nestor notabilis
TTCTTCCAATCATCTGGAACTACACCTGACTGCCATGACCTCTCAAATATTATGGACAGTGGCCGAGCAACTTCATTCGCCAGCTCCTTCTGGACCCGTGGATGGATTTCATCAGGTCCCATGGACTTGTGCAAGTTCAGGTTCTTAAGGTGGTCTCGGACCTCATCCAGCTTAAAAACTCAGAAAACAAGGTGCTTTATTATTATTTTTTTATTATTATTATTACATAAGTTGTGTTTTATTCCAGTTGCAAAAATCACCTCAAACGTATTCTCTTCTTTATAGGAGGCATAAAAAGGACAATGTTCCAATTATTCTGTTCCCCTGGATCCTTGGGTCATGACATTTCTATTTCAACAGTGTCTCTATTAAAGCCTCTTTACCTTGCCACCTGCAGTGCTGTTAGCAGACCTTGACATTATTATAAGGAATATAAACCCCCAGTCTTCCTCCATGCACCTCATTCCCCAGGTGAGCAACCTTTCTCTCATACTTCAGCTGATTTTGTATAAGTCTCTTTCTTCTTGTGAACCTTGGATTTTGGTTAGGCTTTAAAGGCATAAATGTGAAATATGCACCAGGCTATTGCAGCAGCTGAGGAACAGGTACAAAAGGAACAAAGATATGTAATGCAGCATGAAGGAAGAGGCTGTGCCAAGAACCTCATTCTTCTTACCAGGTGTTCTCACCAAAAAAAGTAAGTTCTTCCTGTTGTGTGTCTCAGACAGCAGCTGCTATAGAAATTGCTTGGAAGAAACAGAAAGTAGGCTGAGGAGCAGTACTGACATGAGCCAGGAGCTATGGCCAAGTCAAGACACAGAAAGAAAGAGACTGCTGACAAGAATCTGGAATAAGGGAAATATCTTCACTATACTACTCCTGCTCTTGATGAATCTCCTTGTCAGAAATCTGAGAAGCACATGAACACATATTTCTTTCTCCTCCTTTTTTCTCACCTTGCCATGAAGCATTTCTAAGACGATCTGCTTCCTTCCAAGAAGATCCCTCTCTGAAAGAAGATTGAAAATCATGACTGTTTTTTTGGGGTGATCAACTTTGGCATCATCAGTTAGAAGTCAGTACAACTCAGCCAATTTTAGTCAGAAGGTGCTGAAACATAGGTAAAATGAAAGAACTGGCAGCTTGCATGAAGTTCTTCAGAAAACATGTATCTGTCCCATCTGTTCACAGTGAACAGTTAAATCCATTTCACTACCGTGAGAAAGATGAAGTGATGTTCTCGTAAAAAATCTTTTGCATAAATGCATTGCCTCCACCTCCATTTATTCAGAAACTGATTTTGTTGCTCTCCAGAAGAATGTCTTCTTCCATGAGCTAGCACCATATTTACCTATGGCTCTTGAAGCATCCCAAAACCACACTACCTTCAAATCCCATCTGGTCCCTGCTCCTACAGTTCAAGTCAAAGCTTTAATCCCAGACCATCATTACAAGAGTAAATTGAAGGAAGACAGCTGAAGCCTATTTGATGGGGACCTGTCCCTGCTGCAAACATGCACATCACAGAGCACAGTGTGCACCTGAAGTTTTCATCCCTGTGAACCAGCTTATGTACTTTCCTGACAGCCATCAGAGTGGTGCTATCAGCAAGTCTGGCTTTGAATTCAGTCTCTCTGAATTTTTAGTGCAGACACAACAGTCCAACAGGTAAAGCCGAAGAGAAGCCTTTTGCAGTTTTTCTACCTAGGAGGCCACCTAGTCTGATGCAAAACTGGGGTCGCTAGGCTAGTCCTGAGCTGCAGTTATTTCAGAGTCATATGTTCAGTCAAAGCTCATTAGGCACAAAATGGTTCAACAGTTTTCAAGCTTGTTTGTTAAACAGAAGGTGACAAAGAGACCAAAACAGAGCTAAGAACTTAGCCACAAACGTTCTTATCTGGGGGCAAAGGGTGCAGGTAAACAAAACTGGCCGAAGACTGGATGGAAGGTTGTAAGAACATTAGTAAATTTAAGAGGGTTTCCATGAAGAAATGGAAGCGTTAATTTATGTGATCCTTTATAAAGGGTTCATAGCATTTGCCTTTTCACAATGCAGGATCAGAATCCAGCTTTGTAGAGTCTGCAAAAGTTTTTTTTAAGTAATTTTTGTGAGTTGTTGCATAATGTCAACACCTAAAAAAACAAAACAAAAAACCCAGTCTTTAATGGATTAGTGCTTAATTTGGGTTGTTACCCGAAGACATATCATCCAGGTGAAGCACTGCCAGTTGCAGTGATGTGTCTATATAAAATAACAGTCTAGGCTTTTTGTGAGTGAGTCAGATGATCTGTTTGCTCAGGTACACTTCAGGAAAAAAAGCCAAAAAGGCAGATCATTAAATCATTATTTTGAAAAAAGTCCTTAATTACATTTAGTGCCAGAGAGAGGGTTATTTTGTAAAATGGATAGTGAGGCTGCACAGCAACAAAAAGAAAAAAGGTAACTCTCTGTTCTGAGACAGGAACTTCTGAATGCCCCATATTCACTGGGAAGTTAACATGAATTTAATAATTCATGCATTTTGCTCATCTCTATTATTTTTATGGCATGCAAGGTACCAGCAGGTTTCCAGCATATTTCTAAACAAGTCCTGGAAATGTAGGTCTGCAGATGAATACACCAAATGGAGATTTTAGAGGCACAAACACAGCAGATGCTCAGTTCTTACTATTTATTTCTTTTAAATGATAAAATTTATTCTTTTATCACGTCAATATTTTTGAGTAGATTTTTTTTTTTTTTAATGGAAGTTTGCTAAGCAGATATAAACGCAATAGTTGTAAAAGTGGTGAAACAATGGCTCAGGTTACTCAGAGAGGTGGTAGGTGCCCCATCTCCGGGGCATTTGAGGTCAGGTTGGATGGGGATCTGGGCAATCTGATCTAGTTGAAGATGTCCATGCTCGTCGCAGGGGGTTGGACTAGATGACCTTTAAAAGTCCCTTCCAGCCCAAAACATTCTATGATTCTATGCAGTGCCTAAGGGTATGATTCTTATCTCTACTGCTGTGTGTTAGGCATCCGTGGGAACATTTTTCTGATAGTCTGTACTGTGCAACCAGAACAGGACTTTGCAGGTAGAAGGAATGATAGGAAAACTGGTTTATACATGTAAGCTTATTCATATAGGCAAATTCTTATTACCAAATTAACTTGTATGCAGGATAGCAGCGTGTGTCCTTGTATGTAATTTTTATTTCTGTAATTTTAAAGATTAATATACCTAAAACATTCTTGCCATTATTCTGTAGTTATAAGCTGGAAAAAAAAAAAAGATTGTCCAAACATTCTTCCTGAAATACAGGTCTCTGTTCCACATGAAACACCATGTTAGGTAGTCTGAAATATCAGTGTTTAAATGAGGTTTATATAAATCAAGATGAAAACACATTAAGTGTTTTATGTTTTCTGGATGACAATATCACAGTTTTCAACTGCATTTTCCAGACCTGTGGCCTGTGTGCCACTTCTGTTTGCACAGCGGGTGGTGATGGCTCTGCTGTATTACAGCATGGTGTCCAAAGTGGATGTGAGCCTAATAAGTGCTGGTAATTAAACATGATTAATCAGACATGTAATTCTCCACTGTGGCCTTTGTGAAGCTATAAACATACTGATATTCTGTGTTACGTCATGGTCCTCGTGACAGTTCAACACTCAGTGTTGTTCAGGTTTTGTTGGCATGACAGTTCTCACTGTCACACTGGTCGACATGTGGCATTGTGCCTATCTGCCTTTTCTTGATGCTGCCCAGCTATCAAGGCACCCCTAGGCATACCCTCCCAAAAGAGGAAACCCCACAGATTTCCAATAATTTAGACTTTGGCCACACAGATACTTGCAGTTGTACCGAATTTAAGTACAATATACATAGCATAGCCTGTCTTTAAGAGGCAAAAAATATTTTCACTTTACATGTAATAGAGTAATTGACATGCTTAGGACTTCAAAGTAGTCTGTATGATGGTATTTATTTTGAGGTTAAACTGCTTCCAGTACTTGGACTACTTTGCTTAGAGGCAGCTTGGATCTCTATGAATACGTTACAAGTATGTTGTATAGATACAACCTGAGTACTGGAAGGCAAAGCTAGAACTTTAATAGTGAGAAGAGGAAACACTGAGAATAGAGAAATGGAGTTAAAATCCACTGGGACTGGACAAACCCCTGAGAGATTTCAGCAGAACGAAGTTGTGAATCACTGACAAGAGAAAAATCTTGTCACAGTGACTCATAAAATGGTTAGAACTGCCACAGTCTAGAAAAAAGACTTCATTAGAGCTAAGCCTTGTGAAGAATGTTACATGCAGCCATATAGTATTGCTTTTATTAAAGTAAATCACTTGTTATGATAATTATTTTTCTGCAGAACAACATTGCAAATATATATATTAAAAGTATAAGTATGATCCTCCAAAGGACTGTTTTGGAATCTGCTACCTGGTCTTCTAAACCAGATATTCACTCAGGCAGATGTCAACTCTAAAAATTCCGTATCATGGTCATCACTGTTTACATCATGGAAGTAATTACTGCATCATTGTTTCTGTGTGGAGGATTGAATTAAACATGCCAATAGTATTTGGTTTATATCTTTACTGTTTTCAAGCTTACACTCCTCAGGCCAACACACTCTTACCTGAAAAGATACCACCTCAGGATGTCGAGAGGGGGACCTGAGAATACTCCAGCAATTAAATAATGTATGTTTTGACAGATCTGTCCTGAAGCTGACTTGGGGGCTACTCCTGCATCCCAGTGTTTCTACAGCTAATGAAATGAGCCTCACTGAGCTACTGGCCTCTTATTCATCAAGACCTGAAAGGGCAGGAAACTTGACAGATCTGGCACAGCAAAGGAGGTAGTAGTACTCAAAGGCAAGAAATGGGAAAAAAGGAATCCTAGTGTGCAGGCAAAAGGATTATGGAAGGAAATTTGGCACAGGAGGTTTGAGTCAAATTCACTTCTGCCACATAGATGTTATTTATAATAGTGTATTATGTATGTATTATATTTTAAACCAGCAAGTGTCATAAGTATATTTTGTATAACTGTATTTGAATTATTTTTCCTTCAGAGAGATTCTGGAAGAGGAAGTGGGGGAATTTTGGTGGGTGGAGAGAAAGAAAGAAGAGCAATTTTTCTGTAGCATGAGAAATTTTTTGAGAAATTTTGCAGCTGATGTTATATTGATATAGATAAGACTGGTGCAGACTACGAGAAAGTTTTAAATTTTCATATGTATAAATATCTATGTCTATATGGATATAACTTTGTATGTATAAAAAGTTGTAAAGGATATATAAAGAGGTATATACTAATATATAATTTTTATATATATAAATAAAACATAATCTACCTATAGATCTATATAGAGACACAAATGATAGATATAGATAGATAGAGATAGAGGAGATGATAGAGATAGAGATAGAGATAGAGATAGAGATAGAGATAGAGATAGAGACATAGAGATAGAGATAGAGATATGAATGTACGCATAAATATATATTTAAATATTTCTCTTATTTAAAAATACATACTTATAGTCTTTAAAATACATTGTAAAATTAAGGTAGGTTGATTGATTAACAGTAGACATAGGACTATTGTATAGAGAAAAGCAACACTTCCTGCCAGAAGCTTTTCACAATTCACCTTTAAAACATCCTGCAGTGATCATATTTAGAAGAAAATCTTAACATGTAACAAGATAAAAAGTAAGTAAAAGAGTTTATATTAAAGGTCTTGCTTTCTCATGTAGTGTGCCTTCAAGCCAAAAGAGTATTTCCACTAGCATAAACCAGAAGGCATTCTTTGATCCTTAATCCAGGCTTTTTACAGTCCTCAGGGCTCTGACATGGTTTTCAGCATTGTGAATGGAACTTGAGCTATATTTCACTGAAATGATTGCTAATTTTAATATAATCCAGAAGCTTCTATTTAATTTCCTTACAGTTACAATGCTGTCAACTGAATACCTTCAGCATGTGTAGAACTGATTTATTTTTTATTTTCTCTGAAAGCTATGCATGCTTATTTTCAGAAGGGGAAAAATAACCCAACAGGAAAAAACTGATGGTTGGTTCAACTATAGATGAATTTTCCACTTTTAAACTAGCCACAGGTGACAACATCTAACTGTAGTTCGGGATTTTTATTTTTGTCAGCTCTCCTTTCCCTCTCTGCACGTTTGCAAGGCAGGTTTAAGTCTTCCCAAAATGAAAAATTTGAAATGGAAAATACAATCAGAAACACTCCAAATTTTGTGAATATTATTCTTTATATTAAAATCTTATATACAGATCCACTGGTTTTTAACCAACATTTTTAAGGACAGGCTTTCGTGTATAGTCTGATTGTTCACTTTTTTTATCAGTTGTGTGACTACAGGTCAGCTGCTGGACAGAATGATTTAAATGAGCTGGCAAGTTAAAACAAACATGTCAGCTTTTGACGTCATAGTGGGTCTTCAGATTTTATAAGACTCAGAGTGATGTTGCAGGCATAATTTAATTAATTGAAGATGCTTCTTTGCTGCTTTTAAAAAAAGGTAGATTTGCTCATTAAATAATTCTTCATTATCTAAAAAAAGAATTGGCTGTTGCATCAAATAAGGCTCAAGAAATTCTAGTAACCAAGGAGGGTGCTGGATGACATACAGTGGATGAAAATCAGGTCACGGACAACAGCATCAACAGATTACAGAAAGTGTCGACCAAGGAGATTTCTGCTCTGATAATTTGATCTTTTTAAGCAAATTTTTAATCATGAGAGAAAGTAAAAAAGCCTGGATGTGTACTAATAGTGTGTCAGAAATCAAAAAGGGAAAGGGGAGGTGATTCACAAAGCAAGTGAAGAATAAAAAGAAAGAAGGAAAATTAATTCTGGACAGCATGGATCACCGCAGCTTGTAAGGAAAATTGATCTTACAGTCAGAATTCTGTATGAGTTCTCAGGGGAGAAGATAATCACATTACACCTTGTGTCACAAACACTACTGCTACATATCCAAGAGGGACCCGCATGAAAACAAAGACAGGAGGCTGGAAACAATACCAGTTGTGAAAACAGGTGTCTGTAAAAGTCCACAGTTGTTTGTAAATTCAACACCCAGTGAATTCATCTGTCAAGGAAGAGTCTCCTCATCAGCAAGAAAGTCCAAGTACACTAGTGTTGTCAAAGGTTTTCTTCCTAACCTCACTCTGCACGTACAACCTGTGTACTCCTACCTTTGGTCTCACCACAGAGCATAGAGGACGTTTCTTTCATATCTAGCTGTATATTCTGATAAAACTTGGAGGAACATACTCAGGGCTCTACCTTCCTCTTCAATCTGGTTGAAATCAGCTAGGTTTTCAGAAGGATTACATAATTCTTGAGACAAGAGTAATTGAATAAGCTTTAGTTTCATACCAAAAAGAGACAGACAAAAGAAGATAATCCCCACCAGCTGGTACCAATGGATCACATACTAAAGGGCTAATGACTAATTGACAAATGTCAAAAGCAGCAGCTGTTTGGACACTGTTTTGGTGGCTGGAAGGATGCGCTTTTAATACATGCAGCTTGCCATCAATGTAGTGGACCTAAAAATAAAACAAGTGCTGTACAAATTTGTGAACGATGAAAGCATCCGCAAAGCTGTAAACAAGGAAGGAGCAATCACTGAGCACAGCCTGTATCATTTGGCTCACTGGATACATTCCTACAAATTGTGTTTTAATACACTTGCAGCAAAGAATGCAGACCCTATCAACTGGTGGGAGGACTGTCTTCTGGAAAATAATAACTCTAAAAAGGACTTAGACTAGAATAATGCAGTGGTATAACAGGTAAACATAATCCTGGGATTTATAAACTCAACACATTAAAGTGCTCTACAGAATGAGAAGACAAAGAATAGCAGGAAATAATTGCTATATATTGGAATAGAACTAGATAAAGACAAAGAAGAAATTAGGAGTATATTTTTAATAGTGAGGAAGATTAGCAACTGGAATAAACTAGTTGAGTCTTATACTGGAAAAAAAATCGATAGCTTCAGGGAAATCTTTGTCTTGAATTAAGCCAGAATTCAATTAAAATTAATTATTAGATGGATTGGTAGTAACTATCCTTTTGGTTTTTTATTTTTGTTTTTGTTTGGTTTTTTTTTTTTTAAACGGCTGTGTGTCTGTCTGAGCTTTAAAGCTGATCCTACACTTGTTGCTGTAAGTTTCAGGTTGCTTTCGTGTTTTAGAATCATGGAATCATAGAATAGTTAGGGTTGGAAAGGACCTTAAGATCATCTAGTTCCACCCCCCCTGCCATGAGCAGGGACACCACACACTAAACTATGTCGCCCAAGGTTCTGTCCAGCCTGGCCTTAAACACCTCCAGGGTTGGAACATTCACAACTTCCTTGGGCAACCCATGCCAGTGCCTCACCACCCTCACTGTGAAAAACTTCTTCCTTAGATCTAACCTAAAGTTCCCCTGTTTAAGTTTAAACCCATTACCCCTTGTCCTACCACTAGAGTCCCTAACGAAGAGTCCCTCCCCAGCATCCTTGTAGGCCCCCTTCAGATATTGGAAGGCTGCTCTGAGGTCTCCACGCAGCCTTCTCTTCTCCAAGCTGAACAGCTCCAATTCCCTCAGCCTGTCTTCATACGGGAGGTGCTCCAGTCCTCTTATCATCCTCGTGGCCCTCCTCTGGACTTGCTCCAACAGCTCCATGTTCTTTTTATGTTGAGAACACCAGAACTGGACACAATACTCCAAGTGAGGCCTCACAAGAGCAGAGTAGAGGGGCAGGATCACCTCTTTTGGCCGGCTGGTCATGTTTCTTTTGATGCAGCCCAGGATACGGTTGGCTTTCTGGGCTGCAAGCGCACACTGCCTGCTCATGTCAAGTTTCTCATCAACCACTACCCCCACGTCCTTCTCCGCAGGGCTGCTTTGAATCTCTTCTCTACCCAGCCTGTAGCTGTGCCTGGGGTTGTGCTGAATAGGAATGCCATTTGTCTGCTTCCCTCAGCAAATCAAATCACTGACATGAAGAATACAGTGGCAGAGCTCTGGTAACTCACAGAAGGTGTTTCAGAAACAATGCCAGAGGAAAATGGGATTTTTAATGCAGTCAGTAATGCTGAAAGCCATCATAAAGGAGAGAATTGCTTCAGAAAAAGTAGAAACAACATCAGCCCATAGTGTGTGAAAAAAACCAAAGCCAGAGTATGAGCCAGAGCTCTCCTTTTTCTCACAGGTAAGAGGGTGTCGTCAGGATTAAGGCAGATGACATAAGCAAAATGAGATAATTCACTGAATTCCAAAGAATTAAAAGAAAATTACATCATGATTTGGAAAAGTCTGTGTATGGCGCATTGGTGCCAATGTGTTGGCAGAGACGGTGCTGCAGGGATAGCCTTTGTGTAGACAGGGTGGAGCTGCAAACATTCGCCCACAGCTCTGGCTAAAGCAGGGGAAGGAGTGGCAGAAATGAGCTGTTCTGGAGTGACCACAGTTCCCATTCCCATCTCCTGCCCCACTTGGGCAGGAGATAGGGGAGTCAGGAGTGAAGGAGGAAAGTTGACCCTGGGATGTGGGCAGTGAGGGAAAGGTGTTGTTTTATTTCTTCCTTTGTTTCTCACTGACCAAATATATTTTCATTGGTTTTAAATTAAATTCCTTTTCCCCTGGTCTAGCCTGTTTTGCTATGATGATAACTGGTAAGTGATCTCCCTCTGTTTATCTTGACTCATTTTCTCCCCATGAGAAAGTGAGCATCTGGGTTAGAGTTTGACCCTTAGGCAAGGTTAATAATTACAGCTCTTCTTTCTAAACAAAATGAGAATTCACAACTTTACAGCTCCATCTCAAGGAGCTCTTCTATCATGCTGAAGTAGGAGTTCACTGATTTCCGGAAGCAAGCAAGCTTGGGATGTGAGCAGAAGCTGGAAAGGAACTATTCCCCCGCCTTTTTTTCTTAAAAGTGTACAGAATCTTTGTTGATTAAGATTCTGTATCTGAAAGTCCTCAAATAAAAAGATATTTTGAACCATCAGAGAAGTAAATGAAAAAGGATTACAATACGAAATCCTACAATTGCCTAAACAGGTAAGAAAAACCACATCACATTTGCATTGCATTGTAAATCCAGTTAAGTTTTCCTAGATTAATTGGCACAGTGAGGGTAAGACAAAATAGTAGTAGAGAGTTACTGCAAAACATTTTTTATTTTTTAATATATCTTGAAATTCATAGGGTCCACATGGTAGTGCACTGGGCTTGGTGGCATAATTTCAAAACATGACAACCCACTTCTTCATTTTATTTTCTGTAACTAATTATTTTCAGTTTTAGAAAGTGTCTGAAGATTACATCTCTACCAATGAGCAAACAACTTAAACAGGGGAGATTCGTGTCAGATATAAGGAATGAATTCTTTACTGTGAGGGTGCTGAGGCACTGGAACAGGCTGCCCAAGGAAGTCTTGGCTGCCCCATCCCCAGAAGTGTTCAAGGCCTGGTTAGATGGGGCTTTGTGAACCTGATTTAGTGGGAGTTGTACCTCCCTGTGGTGGTGGGGTTGGAACTCTATGAGCTTTAAGGTCCCTTCCATTCCAAACACTTCTGTAATTTTACGATTCTAATTCAGGTTACCGAAAATTATAGTACCAAAACTGGTGAGAGGTGGAGGTTTCCCAGACTGACAGCTTAAATATAGTGCATACATCATTAGGATTTGTCAAATGTGATAGTTTAAAAGAATGCACTTGTGGTGTAACCATTGAATTATTTCTTACACTGTTTACCATCACCTAAGAAACAAATATATTCAATCCTTGGCAGACAGGAGAGATCAAAAATATGAATATAGAGAAAATTATAGGTAACATGCTAAGAATGTACTCTACTAAAGTACATTTAAGTACAATCAGAGAACAAAAACCAAGCAGTTCTTAACCTAAAGAGTTTCTAATAGTACAGGTATCCTTTCTTCTTCATTGCATACAGTCTACACCGATGTGTGTGCTAACACTCTAATCTTATTCTTTAGAACCTTTCTCATAAATGTTTTCCTTTTTACGAAATACATCATCTTTCTCTGCCTTAACAAGAAGATTATTTTTCTTAGTTTATATTCCTTTTCACTCGTAAAAGCACAAAATCCTCATAAGACCAATGTACTTAAGACATGTCCTTACAATTTTTTTTTTTTCATGTGTTTCCTGCCCCATTTTGGTACGAGTAGAGAACACCAAGCCATTAACAATAAGTAATAAGATTAAATATGTGTGAAGTATAGCAGTTTAATGAAAATTCTTATTTTATTAGCCCACATATAAAATGTAGATAATACTCAGGAAAGCCTAACATTCTCTTCTTGCCTATAGTATCTTGTTTCTCTAATAAATGCTTTTGAGAGAAGAGGTTAACTAAAATAATGCAAGAAAAACAATGGAAAGCAAAATAGAGCAGAAAAGAAAAGGGAGATCTAATTATGATGGAGAACCTCAGTGCCTTTTAAGATGGGCCTATAGTTCATGTACTATATGATGAACATGATGAACAGGGCCTCAGTTTCACCCCAAAATCTGAAGCAAACCAATACATCAGTATATAGCTTTTAAGATCCAAAAGATTCTTTGGCTTGAGTTTCTCAAATCGTAGTAGCTCTATATTGTCAGGGAAGAATTTCATCAGTCCAGACTCTCCATAACATCCTCTACTAAGTTCATCTGCTTGGGCATTAAACCGGGGAAAAGAGGGTATTTGACTATGTCAATTGAAATGAGTTTAAATTGAGCTATCTTCCTCTACAATCCCTTGACTGTCCTTAGGTGAATTGCAATAAATGATGATAGGGCAATTATACTCTGCTGTTTTACCAGATGTCTCCATTTCTCTGAAATACTATTTTGCTCAGTTTTATAACCTCTGGCTCTCTAAATACCAAAACGAACCAGTGTGGCTAGTTACTCTTTCTTCATTATTGCAAGAATTATTCCCATGTTAAACTTTATATTGGCTATTGTACATCTTACAGGAAATTGTTTCTGTTATGTAATAATGATAATAATTTTATTAAAGAAGATTATTTCATTCTAACATTCTAACAAACGATCTAAAAGGCACAGTACATATAAAACAGCACTTTCTCCTTTCTTGAAAGTAGATGATTTACAGTAATTGTCCTGCTTCTTCTGGTCCTGCTTAGGGAGGTTCCAGATGATGGAAAAATGCGGTGTATCTTCGAACTGAAGGCAGTATCAGGGCTGCCACTGTGACCTAGTTTATATCATCATTTCAGTCATTTCCCATAAATCTTTAAGAGATACAAGCAGCTGAAACACACTTCCCATTATGGATCAGAGAATGGATCCTTTTATTCACAAGTCAGAATCAGTGTTAGCAGATGAAAAATCATTCCTCAGGAAAAACTATTTTGAACATTCTTAGCATGACCTATTGTGACTTAAGCAAATAAGCTCTGAAGTAATCAAGAAAGAATGGAGAAGAAAGCAAGAGTCCTGTAATATTTTCCTGTTTCTTTCCTCTGAACCAATGACACTTTCACGTGTTGATTTTACAACACTGTATGCCAAGACTATTTGTCCACATATCACAGCATTTCAGAGCACACAGTAAGGTTGAAGCACTGCAGAGCACCCTCCTTTGGATCTCTTCTTTATGCTCTACTAAGTGAGCCATGGCACAGTACCGACAGCTGTGTGTTGAGATTTTCTTTGTTCCCCTCTGCCTCCTTCCTGCCTTATCTTTTTCTTTTCCTTTTTCTCTTTCTTTTTCTTTTTTCTCTTTCTTCTTTCTTTTTCTTAGTAGAGCTTTTGAAAGCAAGCTGTTGTTTAAACAAGTAATTAAGTGGTCTCAGAGAAGCCTCAAAAATTTGTTTTAGCAAATGAAAGCAACTGGAGGTAGGGGCCAAATGACATAGAATCATAGAATAGTTAGGGTTGGAAAGGACCTGAAGATCAAATAGTTCCAACCCCCCTGCCATGAGCAAGGACACCTTGCACTAAACTGTGTCACCCAAGGCTCTGTCCAGCCTGGCCTTGAACGCCTCCAGGGTTGGAGCATTCACAACTTCCTTGGGCAACCCATTCCAGTGCCTCAGCACCTTCACTGTAAAGAACTTCTTCCTTATATCTAATCTAAACTTCCCCTGTTTAAGTTTAAAGCCATTACTCCTTGTCCTACCACTGCAGTCCCTAAGGAAGAGTCCCTCCACAACATTCTTAGAGGCCCCCTTCAGATACTGGAAGGCTGCTCTGAGGTCTCCACGCAGCCTTCTCTTCTCCAGGCTGAACTTTCTCAGCCTACCTTCATAAGAGAGGTGTTCCAGCCCTCTTATCATCCTCGTGGCCCTCCTCTGGACTTGCTCCAACAGCTCCATGTTCTTTTTATGTTGAGGACACCAGAACGGTACACAATACTCCAAGTGAGGTCTCACGAGAGCAAAGGGGCAGGATCATCTCCTTTGACCTGCTGGTCAGGCTTCTTTTGGTGCGCCTCATGATGTGGTTGGCTTTCTGGGCTGTGAGCACACACTGCTGGCTTATGTTAAGTTTCTCATCAAAAGCTATCACATTCTTCAATGTTATAAGCCTCATAACATCCTTTAAATGAAAGACTTAAAACAGTGAGCAGATAACCAGTTCAACTGAAATCAGGCAAAATCTTTTTCAAGAACTGTTAATGAAATAGAAGTCACTTGCCTGCAGATCTTTTCACACAGCGTTTGGTGTTTGTTCAAACATGTAGCCATCAACCCATGTATTTATAAACCTAGAAATATAAGAAAGACCAGAACAAAAAGTATTTTTGCATATACCTATATCTAACCTTTTGTTTTGAATATTGTAAAACCCATAGCTTCCATATTTCATTGCAGCCACAATATGTGGGAGACTCAGGTTGAAAATTAAATTGCCATTTTAGGCATAAGTCTGCTTTACTGTATAATATAGATATTAGTTTATTTGTGTTTAATGCTGATAATGTTTGAACTTGGAAAAACATTAAGATAGTCTTGACCTCCAGAGGTTATATCTATAAAGATGTTCATATTATCTTCTGTGAAGTGTCATTATCCATAAAGATAAAATTAGCTGCAGTAAATAGCTAATTCTTTATTATGCCGTCTAATTCTGGACAATAATGTTGATTCTGAGATCAGTAATTTGTTTTTTCCATACTGATCTATAATCAGTAGAAATTGAGGTTGTGCAATGTTTGTATAAAGTGTCTGAATGTACCTTTTACATGCAAAGAATGAAACATGTTGGAAATATTATGAACATCTCTATTTGAAATGTAGAGGCCCAAAATCCCATTAACTTAATAGGGCAGACAAATGTAGATGTTAGAAATCTTGTCATTCTATGCTTCAGACTACAGTGGCACACACATTATGGTTTTAGAAATACTACATAAATAATGAAAAAAAGACATGCCTGCAGTACAACTGGAAACAACAGCCTGACTACACTGAAGAATTTTCCCTAAAATGAAGAGTAAACAGACTTTCACTGCCTGCAAAAACCAAATGTCCAGTGCAAAACAACATCACTTACATGTAACCAAAGTATGCCAAACACAGAGATCCTGGCCAACAGAAAAAACTATCGCTAGTTCTTTGTTTGGTACTACTTTGCATCAGCTTCTCAACGTGCAAGAAGGAGCTCACAGCAGCCTTGGAGTCTGTTTTATTAAATTCCATAAACAAAGCAAAAGGTAGTCTGGGGCAATAGTGCTCCCTGATAGATATTTACATGCACAATAGGTACTGGTAAATTATCCAAGAGAAGTGACTTATCCGTGCAGCTTTAAACCTTGACATTTAGCAGGACTGAACAAATGGCACACGTACCTCAAGTACACAGGATTGATTGCTTTCATTTGCTTAGGTGCCCACTTTATATGAGTCCTTTATTAAAATTTTACTGTAAACACCTAAAGCATCAGTCCAAATTCTTGAGATGTAATCTTGGGTTTTTGATATTTGCTATTTAAGTGCAGTGTTTGATGTATCAAATACATACCATGTAGAGATGCCTTTTCTCTTGAGTTTTCAAATTATAACTTGTCCTTTATTTATTGGGGCAAATACTTTCTGTTGCCAGAAAGAGAATGCTGTATAGAAATGTAAGCCATCATTTTTATTTCAAAGGCAAGACCCTGTACTGATAACATATTCAAACTCCCCAGGAAATAACCTGAGGGGGTTGAAAACTCTGTTGATCACTTCTGAAATACTGACTTGCAATATATTTCCCAATAAAAGGGCTGAGTACCAGGCGTGCCATCATTTGAGAGCACAAAACTAGAGGGATGGCTTTTCTAGCTTAGGTCAAAGGTCTGTCTAGTTTCACTATCCAACAGGTGCCTTACTCTGTCATCTCCAGAGAGAGTAGAGCAAGCAATGCCCAGCATGTCTTTGGTCCTGTGCTGAGCAATTTGGTTCTATTTTTATGGTCTGGTTTCTTTCTTTTTGTTTTTTTTTTGTTTTTTTACACTACATGTAACCCAGGGCAAGCTCTTGTCTCCACAAAGCTGACTACTATCCTTTTGGGAGGTACTGCAGACTCTGTTCCTCCAGTCACTAAAATATGAGTGTGGCTTGGGTAGAATTGCAATCTATGGTGCCTGGACAAAGGGCGTGAAAAGTCAAGTTCAGAATTAGAGGTGGTCACCAAACTGAGACAGAGACAGATCTACTGCCAACCTCTTCCAAACCAATGTTCGTGAATCTCATTCAACTTACATTCCAATTACACTTTTGAGCTCTAAATCTGAACTTCCAGAGTTTTGAAAGAGACAAGGTAATCAAAAGGTAATCGTTGCTCTTTTTCAGTGTAATATACCAATACAATGTGACTAAATGGAAGCTGTCTGCTAAAATCTTTTTATCATAATTCAGTGATATAAGGAGCAAATGCTGCTGGATTTATTTTGAGAAAAAAAAAATACATGATTTGGTAGTTAAACTCTGAAACACAGAGCTACTGCACAGGGGGCACTCACTTAAATTCAGGAAAATATATTACCATATTTTCTTGTACTTAAGCAGATTACTTGCTTTTTGGGTCTAAAAAGAGATGGAAATATCACCAAGGCTTGCAATGACTCACTGTCTTTGTATTACACCTTTACAAGAAACTAAGTTCTTCTTGCTGCACAGCTGGCTGATGTTATATCTTCCGTTGCAGTATAGTGAAAAGATCAACAGAAAGCACATGAATTGCATAGAATCTGGTTTTATATGTCCTCTTCCTGAGAAATAAGGACTTTCTGATGTTGTTGAAGAACATAAAGTAGAAGTGGAGGAAATATTATCAGAAAATACTTGGTCGCACTTGGGCTGATGTCTACATGAACAGGACACATGGGACCTAGTACAGTGCATAGGATCTAAATTATTAAACTATAAACATCTACGCTACCATTGTATATAGCTGAGCTCTTAATCCTAAACCTTTTATTACTACTAATAAAAAATGGACACATTTGACCTATTTCAGATACCTACATTAGACTGAACTATTTTAGGTTTCAGAGGAATTACAAATCTTCTCCAAACTGCTGCAAATAAATTTCTTAAGAGTTAACAGGCCATCAGAGTTTCAGTGATGAGCTTCTTATTCTTTGAAAGGATAAAGGGAAGAGAAAAACAACAACAAAAGCAAAAAACAGAATGTGTGAGAATGGCTGGAGAAAATTTTGTCAGAATCAACCCCTTTATATATAACAAGTAGTTTTCTGCAGAAGAAAATTGTTTAATTTTATTTTGTTTTTATATTAAGAAATAATGGATCAGTTCAACAAAAAAAATTAAATGTACATAAACACTTCTATGTACATACATACTTAGCACAAGGACACATCATTGACACTGAAGAAAACTAGGGCATACTCTTATAAGTTTTGATGGTTTCGAAAAACAACTGTTAAATCAGTAACATCTTCTTGATCTATTAGTTACAAATATCCAAAACCTACTATTTTAAATTTATTTGAACCATTTCAGTTCCTTTCTTTAGGGTTGTGCTTGTACAGAAACACAACCATGGCATTCCAATTGGCCCTTAGTCTTTTCTGCAGTACGGATTAAATCCAGTGAGACCCTTTCACTCTTGTGGAATAGGCTTGAAACACAGCTGTCTTTTTCATGTTCTTTTCATGGTTTGTGTCATTTGCAACTCACATTTCAAATCCAGAGTCATGTTGCCAGACGGGACTTTTCTGGTATCTCAGATACACAAAACCATAACCATTCTTGTGGGAGCTATTTTAAACACCTTCTTCTCAATACCAAATTTCCAGTTTTCCTCTGGAGCCTTCTCACAGTGGAAATCTCTTTACAGGATGCCCTGAAGGAGCTCGGCTGGTTGTGTGGGAATGACATGACAAAACTGTTCTTACAGCTTTACTTTTTCTGCAGGAAAACCACCCCAAATAAATTTAGGATGCAGAATGATTTCAGGAGTAACCACAGGAAGTAAATGGTGTTTCAAGCCTCAGCGAGGAAGGTTGGCCAATTGAATGTGTGAGGAATAGATGCCTACCCAGTCTCAGGCCTCCAGAGACTGAATGTTGTTTGTACCTCTCATGTGCATTAATGAAACAATCCAGTATCTGTAATTTTGTAGGTATTGCTGCTGTTTCTTGTAATTAAATGGGGTTTGCTTACCTCTCCACCTGTCCTATTTTTGGTGCAATCAGCAAGAACAGTGCAGGTATCCTAAACAAAGAAAGACAAATTGCCTAAGTTGGGGGGGGGGGGATCAACATTTTGGATCCTGTTTTACCTTGAAATTGATTAAAAGGGACTCTCAAGACCACTTCTGGAATCAAAACTCCTACTTCAAGTCTACAGGTTTGATGTCAGATCTGGTGTCAAACCTGACACCACTAAATTCTCATACATTGCAAATTAAAATTTTACAGCTTTTAAATGCAGATTTCCCATCTCACCCTAATTTCTGCAATGCATTTAATGTTTCTGGAGTATCAGATTGTTAGCCTTGGAGGTTGAAGCCATATCCAAAGCACAGTAATTGTTCTCAACTAAGTGGCAGAAGACTGAGTTATTAAAACTCACACTTCTGCAGCTGCACTAGCTTGCCCACAATCTTCCTTTAATGTAGCTCAGACCTGTGTCAGAGGGAGGCACCGGCCCTTCTGCAAACTGCAATGACCATACGAATGGGTCAGTGATTCGAACACCTGTCCCTTTGCAGGCCAATTTGCAATATCCAATTCATTTCTCTTAGTGACCTATGGACACTAATAAACACAGCAGGATGTGAACAGCTATCTACCAATAGCCTGAGGTGCCCCACCCTTTTTGGTTTGTGTAGGTTAAGGTTCTGTATTCAGAACCATGGTTCTTTCACCTTATACCTCAGGCCACTTCAATGTGCAATACACAATGCAGTCTCTTTAATTCCTTTAGAAAAGTTATAGTGTTAGATCACCAAGAAGACATTATGCAATTTCCTAAGCAATAACACCATATATGCAAAAAAGTAGAAACACCTGCAAGCAGTGTTTGGAGTAATCTTGAATAATCTCTCTTTTTTTTTTTTCTTTTACGCATATTTTCCCACGGATAGTGGTGCTTTTTTAGAGTAGACAGTCATTTCCAAGCTTTGCAAATACTTGAATTTTCAGCTTCTGCAGCACAAAGTTATCATCAGGATTCCACAAAGGCAGAGAAAGGGCAAGGTCCTTGCTAATGCCTCTTAAACTCTTGTTTAATATGAGAAAGATAAATAAATAAAAGCCTTGTAAAAGCAGCAATCACTTTCTCAGAGACAATAAAAGACCTCTTCTACATTCTACTGTGGGTTAGAGAATCTCCAGAAGGACAACTGAGCTTCATTGTGGTACTCTGAGAAGGTATATTTTTGCTATCATTTGTTCAGGGGGAATGTCCAAAAATCCGCAAGTCTGCTTCTGTTTGTTTGTTGTTGCTGGTTTTTTAAACATTCATTGTTCTATAATATTCACTGTTCGGTAGTGGAGAAAAATAAAACCAAAAGTTGTGATTTTCTTTTTAACCTTTAACCAATGAAATACACACCATTTCAAGGAACTGTGTTCAAACCTTAGTCTTAGTCTAAGGTACGTACAAGATTTTTAGTGAATTATGCATCCACTAGAAACCTATTCTTCAAATTATATGAATATAATATCATACGTGTCTGGGTTTCAAGACCAAATCATTAGGTAGAAAATAGATCCCTTAACAGAAAACTGTTAAACCAAACAGGAGGCGGACACAGCTGAAAATGTACTCATCAATAAATCTCACTTATATTCTGGAGGACCCATTTTGTTAACATTAGGAGGGGACCTGAAACAGCTTGAAAGGTAAGATTTCTATCTACTGATACCCATATTTTTGCTTTCCCACAGTCTTTTCTCTACCACAATATTACATCACTTTAGAGAACTGTCGGTCCATAGCAGTTCTACGGTGTGCTCCAGTCAACTTTCCTCTGATAATCGAGAAGGTTTTGATCTTTTTCTGCTGTCTGGGATTGTGTTGTTATTGCAAGAAAACCTCTGGAAAAAGATAGACAAAGCTAAATATAAAGTATTCCAGAACTTGCAATTTACAGATAAAACCTGTTGAAAAGAGTATATGGTTTATGGGATTATTTTTCTTTCTTGCTTCCTGGACCACTTTGTAAATAAAGTACACAAAACAGAACAATTTCAATAGCAGAGAGTCTTGCCTCTGAAACTTCCTTGGTTACAACTGTTCAATGGGAAATTTATGTTCCTTAGGTGGAGAATAGTACTCTACCTTCATCTTCCAGAAAAGCACACAACAGACTGGGCAAAACCTCTTCCATTTCTTCATGCTGCACTTCAGGTCTTCAGGACAATGCTTTACAGCAGGGAATACTAGGTGCATAAAAGTATTTCTTGAAGATTATATTCATCATCTAACTCTGAGGGTTTATTCGCAGGTTTCATCCTTGGTATTTCAAGTTTACTTTGATATAGCTAGTACTGCACTGTGTTAGGGGAGGTATTTTGAGATTTCTAGAGTAGATCAGTCTTTCATTGACTTTCTAGCTTATGCACAGACAGAGCATTGCCATATACTGTTTTCTTCTGCTTCTCCATGGCATAATGGCATACCACTTGCTACTCAGGATTCTGATTTCCTTTATCAGACAGATACCTCTTAGTGAGAAATTGTTTTCACCCACACTGTAGTCTTTTATGTTTTACAAAGATCCATGCATGGAGTATGTGAAAGAGAAATAACTGAATTTACTAATCATAATGACTAGGTGAATCACAGGCACAAGCTGAGCAGCAGAAAAACTAAAATTAGCAACAGTATGCCCCTGGCCTAGGGCAACATCCAGCTGATGAACAGAGACAGCTGGGACCTCATCCTTGCTCTACATTCTGTTAACAAAAAAAATTAGTTGTGTCACTTGTATAACAGTAGGGACAACATCCACCTTCTGGAGCACCTGCACTGCTATTTCTGTGTGGTTTTGCTTCTTTGTAGTCCCAGTCCACATGCCTGGATGTATTCATCAGGAAGAAGGAAAGTAATGAAATAGCTGTGATTACATCTATCACTGATAATCCACCTAAAGCCCCTGCATTTGCTCTTCACAGGATCTATAAAGGCATTTCAAAGGATCTATATAGCCATGTTTTGATTCATCAGCTCCCCGTCTGCTTTTCATGCTTTTCTTGCTTGCACAGATTAACACCCTCCCTCTCCTGGCTATAAATGCTGCAACATAGCTTTTTATAAACTAGTCAATATTTAATCATTGTAATACTTCGGAGGTTAAGAGAGGTTCAGACATGGAATCATATTACACTTTCCTGCTACTGAAAATACCTCAGTTTGACTCTGTGGGATTAATAAATCCTGTTATTCCCATTATAATGAGGAATCCAAATTAGGCATAGGCTATGTGAATTACCCAAGGTTATACAATTCATCAGTAGCAAAGCAAAGAATCAAACTGATAAAAACCTACCCTGCAGGTTATTTTCAATGAATTGGACCAATCCTGTCTGTGTGCTTGTTTCAAGGAATATAACATCAGATACAAACTTTCTGTGATCTGGCTATTCCTTCACATTCATCCCTCTTTGCATTTTTCTCCATTTAATGTGACCTAGTTAATCTTATTAATTAAGATGAAGAGCTGGAAGCACTCAGAGAAGTACGTTAATCTTGCTGTGCATGAACTAATCAAGTAATGGTGAGCAGCTGTTCAAATGACCAGAATTTGACTGACGTTACTGTCACTGAAGAAGCAGCATGGAGTCCTTAGAAGTGAAAACTAATACGTCAGTAGCAGAAAAACTCACCAGCTTGATAGCTAAAAATTTTTTTCACTCCGTGAAAATAATTGTCTTAGAAATTATATATACAGATCATCCTTTTAGCTTGGAATGGTAATTCTAAGCTAATGTCTTCCAAGTGTGTTTGCCAAAAGATTCACATCCAGTTTTCACCTCTTCCTTGTCTTTTCCTTGAGGTACCCTGAGGATCTTGATCTCAAAAGAATTTTAGGAGCCTCAATAGAAATTAGATACCTTCTTTGTGGGTCTCAGCCTTAGCCTACAACCAGGAAGCTGTTTTATTGATTCCATGTATGGCTTGGCTCTGCTAGCATCAGTTACCTCTCAACTTAGGTTTCCAGAGCATTTAGCTCCTCCACCAAACCAAACGTCATTAGTAACCCACAAACTTTGTATTAACAGCTGAGATACTCCTATGTACTGCAGTTCATGTTTTTCAATACAGGAAGCATTCACCTGCTATTCCTCTTTTTTTTTTTTTTCAATTGGTCTAAGATTAGTTTCATCCAGTGGGTACCTTACAACATAGATACCAAAATTTATTTCTCAGATCTTTTGGAGGCATATATTTCTTTTTGAAAGCTCAACTGAAAACAGAAGTAAATAATTACCAGGTAAATCTACAAGTTTGTTTATGTTTCTCCCTTTCTTCTTGCCACCAGTTCATGAATAAATGGAAAGAGTATTTTCTAGGAAATGCTTAAAGAAACTGATTATTTAAATATATACAAAAGCTCTAGCTCCAGTAGCAAGGCAGGGGCCTATACAGCTGTGGATGTTCATTCAGGAATAATATCTTCATGAAAGCTTTCCTTAATAGCTATGAAAAATAAAGTGCATGTATAGGAGGAAAAAAGAGAACATTAAGACACAAATTTTCTCCAAGAGTTTATTTCAGTAGGTTTCTCTGCCTTTTCATTAGAAAATGTTATACTATCTGAAATCTACTGCTTCCCTCAAGCAACAAAAATTTCAAAGTGATTCTGTGGCAGAATGAAAGTATTTAACATACTGGTTAAAGCACTCGCTTCTCTGCATTGAATCGAAATGGTGTATTAATGCTACTAGACAACAGATTACTAGAGTTATTTAGGGTTAAGGTTACACTGTCTTCTAGGACAATAATTAGCTAGTCATAAAACCAGCTTTTGTTCTCATCCTATTAGCCTCATCTTCCTTCTTGTAACAAGACCTCTT